>NC_069510.1:18896841-18909341 GCF_027579735.1 Bombina bombina | reverse complement strand
TACACACACTGTACAAGGGATTACACAGACACATTCAAAGAGCAGATTTAGTAGTTTCGGGTGTTCAAACATCTACCTGTGATGAAGTGGACTAGTAGCACAGTCTCTTAACCACGAGGACGGTACAACCTCCTCTGTCCTCTCTGCTCTGCACTGTATGATGCCTCGTTTTACAAGCAGCCGTCTCCTCACGCACAACTCTCCCACAGTGTGTTGTCAGTGACAAGTTTCGACCACCCACTGCTTCCTCCAATCAGGTACGGGCTAGTCAACCAGTTATATGCTGGCTTGATTTGAGAAGCGGAGCGCCGAAGCTCGAGCTGGTTGTGAAATAAGTCATAGAGAAACAAAGGTACCAGCGAACTTCTATAATCCAACGCTCCTTTATTGAAAATTTAAAAGCACAAAAAAGTAAAAACATATAAGTGTAGGCATGCCTAGCAATGCGTCTTACGAGTTTCGGCTATTAATGCCTTAATCATAGACATGAGCATAAATTTTGTTTTCTTTCACAACATGATGAGAGTACAAAAGCCATAACATGCAGGATCCTATACCCTACCTGTGAAGTACACAAGACCACAATGAAATAGAGCAGGAAAAACAGTTAAAGGGGCAGTATACACCAATTTTCATATAACTGCATGTAATAGACACTACTATAAAGAATAGTATGCACAGATACTGATATATATCAGTCTGATTTACATAGTCCTCCTTTGTTTTATTATACAGGATAAAAGCCAAGATAAAATAGGAAAGGGCCTCAGTGATACAAATAGCTCTGACACAGTCTCACCAGACTTGTTAAACAGATCTGGTACAGCTGTCCTCCAGACAGACTTGGCGTCTTCCACTCAGGTAGGACCTTCTCTCTCAAGGTACCGTCTTCCATCAAAACATCAAATAGCTATGAATCATGTAACATACCTAGTAGCAGAGAAGTCTCCCCCTGAATGAATTACTTGTCATTCTACCAGAGCAATTGCCACCTTTTCGGCTATTAGAAATTAAGTTTCCATTGAACAGATTTGCAAGGCAGCCACCTGGTCATCTTTACATACCAAGTCTACAATTTTTGACACGTTTGCCTCTTCTGAGAAGGCAAGATAAAAGGCAAACATGTCAAAATGGTAGACTTTGTATGTAAAGATGACAAGGTGGCTACCTTGCAAATCTGTTCAATGGAAACTTCAGTTCTAAAAGCCGATGAGGTGCAATATCTAACTCTACTCTAGTTTCTAATTTTTCTATCACTGTTGGCGGCACCACTATCTCCCCATCACCCCGAGTCTGCTGCCTTGGAGTCACACTCGACTCAAATCTGTCATTTATTCCCCACATCCAATTGCTCTCTTCATCCTGCCGCAGCCATCTACGCAATATCTCCAAAATTCGTCCGCTTCTGAGCGCTGAAACTAATAAACAGCTAATCCACTCCCTGGTAATTTCCCAACTTGAATACTGTAAAAACCTACTAACTGGCCTCCCTTTCTCCCCCCTTCAATCCATCCTAAATGCATCTGCCAGGCTAATCCACCTCTCCTGACGCTCTGTATCTGCTCTACCTCTCTATAATTCCCTTCACTGGCTCCCCATACACAGCAGAGTTAAATTCTCACCCTGACCTAAAAAGCCCTCACCAATGCTGCCCCCCCTACCTGTCCTCACTCATCAACAAATATACTCCTGTCCGCCCCCTAAGAATTAACAATGACCTGCTCCTTGCGTCCTCTACCATCACCTCCTCTTATGCTAGACTACAGGACTTCTCCCATGCGGCACAAACCCTCTGGAACGCACTTCCTCAAACTGTCAGACTTTCCCCTAACCTATCCTCCTTTAAATGTTCCCTAAAGACATTTTTTTTCAGGGAAGCCTATCACCTGACTCAGTAACAAATTAACTTCACTTATCTTACAGTTGCCCTCATCTATCTCCTCACTAATATCATTCTCACCTCTGCAGTCTCCACCTCCTGTTTCCCATCCTACTACCCATCTAGATTGTAAGTTCCCATGACAACAGGGCCCTCAATTCCCCCTGTATTTGTCTGTAAAATTGTGTCTTTTATTGTATTGTTTCACCATTGTACTTTTTTTGTACCCATGGACAGCTGGAATCTGTTGGAGCTTTATAAATAAAGAATAATAATAATATAAAAATGCAGTATAATACCATTTAAACCCGTTTAAACACTTACTTAGAAGCTCACAATTTAACACTGTTAATGAGATAAGCCTGGGACACCCACTGAAAGGGGCTGATAGCAGAACCTACTCCCTCCCCTGCATATGAAAAGACTCATTATACCAACAGAAGCAGTCTGACGTCTGAATACATCAGTATACCTCTAAAACTTTGGGGCTTGGTTGGGAGTCAAAACTATACATTTTTACAAAAACACACCCAGATACAGGCTATATACAAAACATTTTTGCCAAAAAGGCGCCAGAGCCTATGGTGAATATCTGTAGTGCTGTTGGTAACGTGACATAAAAAAATTACAACAGAAAATAATGAAAAACGTAGATATAATGTAATTATGAGCTGGCTTGCTACCGTTTGCCAAGGACAGAACAAACAATTTTATATGTGACAAATTCAGAAGCGTAACTGGTTTAGAAATAGATGGGATTGACCCATATTCCTGAGGGTGATTAACCAGTTTCATTAAAAACCCTTGTTCTCATTATACTAGACATATCGCATTACCCTGCATAATACGATCCCTTTTGACCCCCCCCCCCCCCACACAAAAGCTGTTCTTCTGTATTTTTTGTACCCTTTAAAAAAAAATGGTGCTTGAACGTTCAAGGTTGTTTACAGCACTATTCTTCTTGTAAGTAATTTAACCTGCATAGGAAAGCTTTCATATCATGCAACCATAACTTTTTACATGTTTTTTTTTCTCTTTCTCTATCTCAAAGTTTATTTGAAGACTGGAATCCTAAATTTCAAACTAGCCAATTCCTTTATTTCTGATGCTAACATGCAAGTTATTAGACTGGGAGCCAAGAAGTCTGGCTTCACTGTTTTAGCCCGCAGGGCATTGTGGCTAAAATCTTGGTCAGCTGATTTTACCTCTAAGTCCAAGCTTCTGGCAATTCCTTACAAGGGGAAGACCTTGTTCTGATATTACGGGTGCAAAAGGGTCTTTTCTACCGCAAGACAAGAAGAACAGACTCAAAGGAGGTCAAAGTTATTTTCGTTCCTTTCGTTACTTCAAAGGTCAAAAGTCTTCCTCTCCCTCTTCCAAGCAGGAGCAGTCCAAGTCTTCTTGGAAGCCCAATCAGTTTTGGAATAAGGGGAAGTAATCAAAGAAACTCTCAGCTGAGTCTAAGTCAGCATTAAGGGTTTGCCCCCAGTCTGGGTTCGAATCAACTGGGGGGCAGACTTTCCCTGTTTTGTCAAGCGTGGAGATGAGATGTCCCAGATCCTTGGGCTGTGGACATAGTATCTCAGGGTTACAAAATAGAATTCAAAACATTCCCTTTCCAGGAGCAAATTCCACCTCTTAAGATTATCTGCAGACTAGGTACAAAGAGAGGCATTCTTGAACTGCATTCAGGACCTTTCCTCCCTGGGAGTAATTGTTCCAGTTCCAGTAAGGGAACAAGGTCTAGGATTCTATTCAAATCTGTTTGTGGTTCCCAAAAAAAACATTTTAGACCTAAAGTGCCTCTACAAGTTTCTCAGGGTACCGTCCTTCAAAATGGAAACCATTCGTTCCATTCTTCCATTGGTCCAAGAGGGTCAGTTCATGATGACCATAGTTCTGAAGGTTGCGTATCTTCATGTTCCCATCCACAGGGATCATCACAAATTCCTGAGATTCACCTTTCCAGACAAACACTTTTCCGTTTGGCCTTGCCACAGCTCCCAGAATTTTCTCAAAGGTTCTGGGGGATCTCTTGGTAGTGATTGGGTCTTGGGAAATTGCAGTGGCGCCATACCTGGATGACATAATGGTTTAGGCGCCATCTTTTCAACAAGCAAACTCTCATACAGAGATCATCTTGTCTTTCCTATGTTCCCACTGTTGGAAAGTGATTCTGGAAAAGAGTTCCCTTGTTCCAGCTACAAGAGGGGTTTTCTTAGGGACCATAATAGATTCCCTATCTATGAAATTTTTTCTGACGGAGGTCAGAAAATCAAAAATTCTCTCCTCTAGCCTCTTTCTTCAGTCTACTGTTCGGCCATCAGTCGCTCAATTTATGGAGGTAATTGGTCTGATGGTCGCTTCCATGGACGACATTCTCTTTGCTCGATTCCATTTGAGAGTTCTACAATTGTGCATGCTCAGACAATGGAATGGAGACCATTCGGATCTGTCTCAGAGGATCGATCTAGACCAGTTGACAAGAGACTCTCTCCCGTGGTGGCTTTCTCACCCCATCTGTCTCAGGGCACATGCTTCCGGAGACCTTCCTGGGTGATTGTGACCACGGACACCAGCTTGCTAAGCTGGGGAGAAGTCTGGGACTCATCAAAGGTGCAGGGACTATGGACTCGGAAAGGAGTCTGCTCTCCCCATAAACATTTTGGAGTTGAGAGCAATTTACAATGCTCTGATGGCTTGGCCTCAATTGTCCTTAGCCCGGTTTATCAGGTTTAAGTCGGACAACATCACCTCAGTGGCTTACATCAACCACCAATGAGGAACTGGAGTTCCTTAGCCATGAAGGAGGTGGCACAGATTATTCAGTAGGCAGAAGCTCACAATTGTTGTCAATCAACTGGGAAGCGGATTTCCTGAGCAGACAGACATTTCATCACGGGGAGTGGGCTCTCCATCCGGAGGTGTTCTCCAGGTTAACCCTCAAATGGGGGGTGCCAGAGTTGGATTTCATGGCTTCTTGGCAGAACGCCAAGCTTCCAAGGTACAGTTCAAGGTCAAGAGATCCTCAGGCCGCTCTGATAGATGCTCTGGTGGTTCCTTGGGATTTCGGTCTAACTTACCTGTTTCCTCTGTTTGCGCTCCTTCCACAAGTCATTGCTCATATCAAACAAGAGAGAGCATTGGTAATTCTAATAGCTCCTGCATGGTCTCGCAGGGTCTGGTATGCAGACCTAGTGAAGATGCCGCCTTGGAGGTTGCCTCTGAAGAAGGACCTTCTAACTCAAGGTCCATTTTTCCATCCAAATCTTGTTTCTCTGAGGCTGACTGCTTGGAGATTGAATGCTTAGTTCTGTCTAAGCGTGGGTTTTCTGAGTCGGTCATTGAGACCATGATCCAGGCTCGCAAGCCTATTACTCCAAAAAATTACCATAAGGTATGGCGTAAAAACCTTTATTGGTGTCAATCTAAGGGCTACTCTTGGAGTAGGGACAGGATTCCTAGAATTTTGTCTTTTCTCCACAAAGGTCTGTAGAAAGAGTCAGTTCTCTGAATGGTCAGATTTCAGCACTGTCTATTCTTTTCCATAAGCATCTGGCAGATGTGCCAGATGTTCAATCTTTTTGCCAGGCCCTGGTCAGAATCAGGCCTGTGTTTAAACCTGTTGCTCCTACTTGGAGCCTTAATCTTGTTCTTAAAGTTTTGCAGCCGGCTCCGTTTAAGCAAATGCATTCCATAGATATTAAGTTGCTATCTTGGAAGGTTTTGTTTCTTATTGCTATCTCTTCTGCTCAGAGAGTTTATGAACTCTCGGCTTTGCAGTGTGATTCGCCTTACCTTATCTTTCATGCAGATAAGGTGGTTCTTCGTACTAAATTGGGGTTTCTTCCTAAAGTGGTTTCAGATAGAAATATTAATCAGGAAATTGTTGTTCCTTCTCTCTGCCCCAATCCTTCTTCTCATAAGGAGCGTCTGTTGCACAATTTGGATGTTGTGCATGCTCTAAAATTCTACCTACAGGCGACTAAGGATTTTTGCCAGTGTTCTGCCCTGTTTGTTTGTTTCTCAGTAAAGCGTATGGGTCAGAAGGCTACTTCGACTTCTCTTTTCCTCTGGTTGAGGAGTATGATTCATTTTGCTTATAAGAATGCTAGACAGTAGCCTCCTGGGAGAATTACAGCTCATTCCACTAGGACTGTCTCCTCTTCTTGGGCTTTCAAAGATGAAGCTTCTGTGAAACAGCTTTGCAAGGCTGCAACTTGGTCCTCTCTGCTTACTTTTTCCAAATTTTCCAAATTTGATACTTTTGCCTCGGCTGATGCCTGTTTTGGGAGAAAGTTTCTTCAAGCAGTGGTGCCTTCTGTTTAGGTCTGCCTGTCTTGTTCTCCCTCCCTGTTTATTCTGTGTCCCCTAGCTTGGGTATTGGTTCCAACTAGTAATTGAATGACGTTGCGGACTCTACATATGTTAGGAAAGAAAACAAAATTTATGCTTACCTGATAAATGTCTTTCTTTCCGAATATAGAGAGTGCACAACCCACCCTTTATTAAGACAGTTATTTTTTACTAAACGTCAGACAACTCTAGACCTTTGTGTTATTCTTTTTCCATTTCCCTTCTGTCGAATGACTGGGGATTATGGGTAGGGGAGTGACACTTAACAGCTAAGCTGTGGTGCTCTTTGCCTCCTCCTGCTGGCCAGGAAGGATATTCCCACTAGTAATTGAATGCCGTTGTGGACTCCCCATATCCGGAAAGAAAGAAATTTATCAGGTAAGCATACATTTTGTTTTCAAATGGACTGGGCTCACTCTCTCTTACACTTGCCAATGGGATTCTGATTTCTGCCTCTTGTTTACAAAGCTTTTCTACAGCTAAAAATATATAGTTAATAATCATAATGCAAAGCGGATATATCAACTATAGATATCTTATATAGATCTAAATCAATTTACTTTTGCTGAAAATGTAATAAACAAAATAACATACAAACATAAAGATTCACAAGAAGAATTGTATAGATTTTTTTAAGCACTCCACATTAACATAGGTGCACTCACTTTCACTTGAGAACCCTGTAGAGCACGGTTTCTGAACAACTCGAGTCCTCAGTGAAGCCTAACAGACCAGATTTAAATGATTTGCCTACTTAAGTTTAAAGGTACAGTCTAGTTAAAATTAAACATCTGCATTTTTGGTGGGTCTGCAAGTGCAGTGCTTATTGCAGGTCTTAGTAACTAACAGACTGGATGTGTCTGTGCACTGCTTAGATCAGCTTGTGATGTCTAATCATAAACTCTCAGTGCTAATGTATGTTAGATACTAATATCTTTCTCTGTGTTCATGTGATGTCTAATCATAAACTCTCAGTGCTAATGTATGTTAGCTACTAATATCTTTCTCTGCGTTCATGTGATGTCTAATCATAAACTCTCAGTGCTAATGTATGTTAGCTACTAATAGATAGCTTTATCTGCATCCATGTGATGTCTAATCATAAACTCTCAGTGCTAATGTATGTTAGCTACTAATATCTTTCTCTGCGTTCATGTGATGTCTAATCATAAACTCTCAGTGCTAATGTATGTTAGCTACTAATAGATAGCTTTATCTGCATCCATGTGATGTCTAATC
This sequence comes from Bombina bombina, assembly GCF_027579735.1. NCBI lineage: Eukaryota > Metazoa > Chordata > Amphibia > Anura > Bombinatoridae > Bombina > Bombina bombina. The sequence goes on along the minus strand of NC_069510.1, from coordinate 18,901,867 downwards.
ATAAGCTCTCAGTGCTAATGTATGTTAGCTACTAATAGCTAGCTTTCTCTGCATTCATGTGATGTCTAATCATAAACTCTCAGTGCTAATGTATGTTAGCTACTAATAGATCGCTTTATCTGCATCCATGTGATGTCTAATCATAAACTCTCAGTGCTAATGTATGTTAGCTACTAATAGCTAGCTTTCTCTGCATTCATGTGATGTCTAATCATAAACTCTCAGCGCTAATGTATGTTAACTACTAATAGCTAGCTTTATCTGCATCCATGTGATGTCTAATCATAAACTCTCAGCACTAATGTATGTTAGCTACTAATAGATAGCTTTATCTGCATCCATGTGATGTCTAATCATAAACTCTCAGTGCTAATGTATGTTAGCTACTAATAGATAGCTTTATCTGCATCCATGTGATGTCTAATCATAAACTCTCAGTGGTAATGTATGTTAGCTACTAATAGCTTTCTCTGCATACATGTGATGTCTAATCATAAACTCTCAGTGCTAATGTATGTTAGCTACTAATAGATAGCTTGATCTGCATTCTAGTGATGTCTAATCATAAACTCTCAGTGCTAATGTATGTTAGCTACTAATAGATAGCTTTATCTGCATCCATGTGATGTCTAATCATAAACTCTCAGTGCTAATGTATGTTAGCTACTAATAGCTAGCTTTCTCTGCATTCATGTGATGTCTAATCATAAACTCTCAGCGCTAATGTATGTTAGCTACTAATAGCTAGCTTTATCTGCATCCATGTGATGTCTAATCATAAACTCTCAGCGCTAATGTATGTTAGCTACTAATAGATAGCTTTATCTGTATCCATGTGATGTCTAATCATAAACTCTCAGTGCTAATGTATGTTAGCTACTAATAGATAGCTTTATCTGCATCCATGTGATGTCTAATCATAAACTCTCAGTGGTAATGTATGTTAGCTACTAATAGCTTTCTCTGCATACATGTGATGTCTAATCATAAACTCTCAGTGCTAATGTATGTTAGCTACTAATAGATAGCTTGATCTGCATTCTAGTGATGTCTAATCATAAACTCTCAGTGCTAATGTATGTTAGCTACTAATAGATAGCTTTATCTGCATACATGTGATGTTTAATCATAAACTCTCAGCGCTAATGTATGTTAGCTACTAATAGCTAGCTTTATCTGCATCCATGTCATGTCTAATCATAAACTCTCAGTGCTAATGTATGTTAGCTACTAATAGATAGCTTTATCTGCATCCATGTGATGTCTAATCATAAACTCTCAGTGCTAATGTATGTTAGCTACTAATAGATAGCTTTATCTGCATCCATGTGATGTCTAATCATAAACTCTCAGTGGTAATGTATGTTAGCTACTAATAGCTTTCTCTGCATACATGTGATGTCTAATCATAAACTCTCAGTGCTAATGTATGTTAGCTACTAATAGATAGCTTGATCTGCATTCTAGTGATGTCTAATCATAAACTCTCAGTGCTAATGTATGTTAGCTACTAATAGATAGCTTTATCTGCATACATGTGATGTTTAATCATAAACTCTCAGCGCTAATGTATGTTAGCTACTAATAGATAGCTTTATCTGCATTCATGTGATGTCTAATCATAAACTCTCAGTGCTAATGTATGTTAGCTACTAATAGATAGCTTTATCTGCATACATGTGATGTCTAATCATAAAGTCTCATCACTAATGTATGTTAGCTACTAATAGCTAGCTTTTTCTGCATCCATGAATCCACGTAGTAAATAGTAAATGGACACTTGAATGATGGTAATTACTGTATGTTGTTGCATGTAAAGAGCAGTGATTGTTTCAAAGTGTATTCTTCTTTCTCTCCCTTCCTCTCTCCCTTCTGTCCCTTTCACCCTCCTTTCCTCCCTCAACTCCCTCTGTTCTTTCTTTCTTTCTTTCCCTCCCTTCTTTCTTTCTTTCTTTCTTTCTTTCCCTCCCTCCCTCCCTCCCTCCCTTCTTTCTTTCCCTCCCTCCCTTCTTTCTTTCTTTCCCTCCCTCCCTTCTTTCCCTCTCTCCCTTCTTTCCCTCTCTCCCTTCTTTCCTTCCCTCTCTCCCTTCTTTCCTTCCCTCTCTCCCTTCTTTCCTTCCCTCTCTTGCTTCCTTCTTTCACTCATTTTCTTCCCTCCCTTCTTTCCCTCCCCCCTTTCTCCTCTCCCTCGTCACTTTTCTCTTCTGTCTCTGCCTCCGTTCTTTCTTTCTCTGCCTTTTCTCCCCTCCCCTTCTTTTCTCTCCCTTCTCTCAGGGAGAAAATGGTATGAGATGCAAGCAATTCAACCCATCTCTATGCAGGTGTTCTGCTAGCCCATTTTCTTTTGAATTGTTAAGAAAGAAAAAAAAAATGTTTACACACTGAACCAAAAAAATATTAAGGGCAAAAAGGGGAGGCAGCATAAGTTTGAGTGCCTTGGGCAGCACTAAACCTAAATACGCCACTGAAGGGACGCCATATTTAAATTTGTACCTTGAATACGGCGGCGATCATATGAAGAGGATCCTCCACGCTCCATGGCTCCGTGGTCGCTGGTCCTGCTCCGCGCTCATCTCTGTTCCATGCCGGCTTGGTCCTGGATGAAGAAGGAAGTGGTCCCCACTTGGAAGAAGATGTCGGCCGCTTGGAAGAAGACTTCACCACCTAGAACAGGACCTTCTCCGCCAGACTTTAGAAACGGTGAGTACCTATTTGGGGGTTAGAGTTAGTATTATTTTTTTTATTTTTTTTAGATTAGGGATTTATTGTGCACTCTTAAAATAGCTGAATGCCCTTTTAAGGACAATGCCAATACAAATGCCCCTTAAGGGATTTTTTAGTGTTAGTTTTTTTTTATTTTGGGAGGTTTTTTGGGTGGTGGGTTTTACTGTTAGAGGGGGACTTAGTATTTTTTAAGGTTAAAGAGCTGTTTAACTTAGGGCAATGCCCTACAAAAGGCCATTTTAAGGGCTTTTGATAGTTTAGTATTAGATTAGTGGGTGTTTTTATTTGGGGGGGCTTTTTAGTTTCAAAGGGTTTAGGTTTAATTTTTGATAATTTGGTTTATTATTTTAGGTAATGTTAGACTTCTTATTTTTAGTAATCTTAGATTATTATTTTTTTTTAAGTAATGTTAGCTATTTTAATTAGATAATTGGGGTTAATTTATTGGGTATTAGGTTAGGGGGTTTAGTAATTTAATTAGTTATTTGCATTGTGGGGATTTGGCGGATTAGGGGTTAATAGATTTATTAGATGTATTGCGTTGTGGTTAATGGCGGATTAGGGGTTAATAGTTTTATTAGGTTTATTGCGATGTGGGTTAATGGTGGAATAGGGGTTAATACATTTATTAGGTTTATTGCGATGTGGGTTAATGGCGGATTAGGGTTAATATACTTTATTAGTTATTGCGGTGAGGATTGGCGGGTGACAGGTAGATAGATATTATACATGAGTTAGGTGTTAGTTAATATTTTCAGGCAGTTACAGGAGTTACGGTGCTCACATTTTCAGCGTAAGGCTGGTTGCGCCTGCCTATGTGTGGCGAGGTGAAAATGGAGTAAAATTTCATTTTCACCGCGTAAGTCCTTGTGCTGAATATTTGATACCAATTTGCGATGCGGTTCTATGTTAGCTTATGGGAATACAAATTGCAGGCGACGGGTGAAATATACATTCCGCATTTATATGCGGCGCCGTATATGTGATACCAAAACTGCGTAAAAACCGGCGTCCCTGGCTTTTGCGGGCACCGCCAGATATGTAATCTTGCCCAAGAATGGGTTATAAATCTTTTTAAACAATAAAAATTCTGGAGTAGACTGTCCCTTTAATTAAGCCTGTTATGAAGAAGGGAAAATCTCTACAGTAAGGGTTCCTTGGTGGCTGGAATTTTGAAACCCTACTACAGAGATTTCTACCAGGACGTCTAACAAGCAAAACAAATATCCTTACAGAATCTCAAACAATGAGCAGCCTATAGAGAACTAGGCCCATTGTTTGCAGATCATTCCTCCAAAACACAAACTAGCTCCTGCAAATTATGTTCAGTGCTGGTTATTTTGGACAAAGACCTTTAAGGACTATTTCTGAACCATAGAACTTTCCATTTGTATGTCTCTGAAATGAATATTGTGTCTTTTCTTACAACTTTATTGTATGATTCCAAGTAAGTCCACCTATCTCACCATACTTGTGAAGTTATGGAGAACCACGAAACCCAATATCATTTTCAATACACAACATATTTTCTTGAAAACATTGGAGCTATTTGTGTTCCAGTGATATATTGTTTCTAATAACATTAGACTCTGGCATATGTAGGAATTTGCAGCAAGATTACAGTAAAAAATTGACTACTGTCCTAAAGTAGCGTAAAGGAATTTCTGGTCTTCAGAAATAAGAGATCTGTTTTGAAAAGTAACTGACAATTGTACCTGAAGGATGGTTGCTAAACTAATATTTTTCTTTTTTGAAAATAAAAGCAAAATGAATGGTTATAGATAGTGGTTTTAAGCCTTCAAGGGGAAATTGCAAGTTAAATTTTTTTCGATAATAGAATCAGCAATCTTCAAGTATTTTCAATAAAGGTGATGCCATGCTAGTGGGTATTTAGACTGCTATATGTATTTTCCTCAGTAATCATTCAGTCATACTAAATATCACACAAGACAAACAAAAAAAAAAACCCCACCAGCCTTGCAGTGGAGCACATGATTGTCTCAAACCATGTTTTTATTATGGCAAAAATGACAGGTTACTTCTTTATTTCTTGTTTTCAAGCCTTTGAAAAAACAGATTCAAAACATTTACCAGTTGTTTCTCCCTGGGTGCTGTTAAAGGGACATGAAACCCAATTTTCTTTCATGAGTTAGAAAGAGCATGCAATTTTAAACAACTTTCTAATTTACCTCTATTAGCTAATTTGCTTCATTCTCTTGATATCCTTTGCTGAAAAGCATATATAGATAGGCTTAGTAGCTGCTGATTGGTGGCTGCACATAGATGCCTTGTGTGATTGGCT
>NC_069510.1:18771841-18891841 GCF_027579735.1 Bombina bombina | reverse complement strand
CCAAGACTTCGCACGTGCTGCTCCTGTCCTCTGGAACTCTCTACCCCGTTCCATAAGACTGTCTCCAACCTTGTATAGCTTCAGACATTCCTTGAGAACCCACCTATTCAGAGAGACTTACTATCTTTCCTCCATCCCTCATCCGAACCAAACTAATGCATTAACTGCCTGACTCACTGCTGTAACTACAACCAATGTGACAAGCTACCCCCAACCTTATGTATCTGCACCCTAAACCTGTAGACTCTGAGCTCTCCGGAGCAGGGGCCTCTTCCTCTTGTACTAGATTTGTTTAGTTTTGTTATGTTTTGTAGTTTATCACAAATCCTGTCATTGTATAGCCGTATCATTGTACCCAGCGCTACAGAATTTGGCGGCAGTATACAAATAAATGATAATGATAATAAATAAATATTTACTCGTTTGAAATAGCTTATTTTGCCAGTTTTATCCCCATGTATACTGAACATTTCTGAACTTAAGTCCCGGTTAAAAAACAAACAAACAAAACACGTAGACAAAAACTTTTAGACCAAATAATTCTCTGGTGTGGACTGTGACAGGGAGGTAATAAAATGTTAATTTGCCATTTTTCTCTTTGAGGCCCCAATGATAGAAATTGCTACGAGGCGGCAATATATTCCACAGGGATCCAAACCAATGTCAAGAATGCCGGTGAAATATTCAAAAGTGCCGACATTACTGTTTAAAGGCAGCATTACTTAGAGCTGTACTTTAATCGTAGCATTGAGTATTTTTTTAGAAAAAGAGCTAAGTCACTTTAGGGCAATGCCCTACAAAAAGCCCTTTAAAGCTATAGTAACTTTTAGTGTTAGTATAGGTTTTTTTTTTAAAGGGGACTTTAGTTTTAGTATAGGCATAACTGTGGGGTTTTTATTTTTGGTATTTTTTTTTTGGTAATGTGTATTTTATTCTTAGTAATTATAGTGTTTGTTATTTTTTTTTATAAATTAGGGTGTTAGCTTAGAGGTCTTGGAGTATTAGCTGGTAATGAAACATAGTAACAAAAGAAAACCGAGAAAAGGGTAGGGAAAGGGAGGCTAGTAGAGCCAGATTAATAATTCTTTACCTAGGACTGTATGGCAACGCCCAGGTGTAAACAAAACCTTATATGAAGGAAAAAATGACCAATGTGCAGACCCTTTAAATATTTAGATAATTATTACAAAAAGGGAGATACTACAACAACCGCAATTAGATTGCTATAATGCATAGACAGGGATTACAGCACATATTTTTTAATTTTTAATTAGCTTTGTAAAATTCTAAAGCTCCGCTAAAATAGCGGTGTGTGTAGATATATACTCATTCCCCACATTCACATATGCCACCCAGCGTCAAAGTTGAATAGAAGGTTACCACTAAATTAAAGAACACATGAATCGATGAGTCAAGAAGCGTGATTGGACCAATGCACAAGCACAGATTTGGCTGTGCAGTTTTATTGTAGTTCACACAGAATGAAACCAGAAGAGCAAACAGGTATTGACTGTTTAAATTGACAACACCTCCACTAGAGGGTGGTTACGTGTAAGCGTAAAATCCGCCACCATAGTGATCATTGAGGATCTATGTCAAAACAACACATGTATACAGATAAACAATAGAGAATTCATACAACCAATATTGTAAGATGAAAAATGTAATGCTTAAGTCATGTGCACTATACCTAAATTTGGCCAAATTGTGCAAAAAAACATCCTCAAAATTATTTCTGATAGAGGACAGTATAGTCTGTAGGGGGCTAATAAAAACAACACCCGTAACAGCGGGCACCACCAACTGTATGAGAGGTATCAGGTGTCATGTTATCACATATCAGGATCTATGTTTCTTAACCCCAGTTTATACAGCCTAACTGTTGAAAACAAAAGAAAACCACTCTCTATATACAAATAAAACTCAAATATATTAAAGTATTTTAAAAAATGACAAAGCCGCCCTATACAAAAAGACTGAAAGATGTGCAGCACAGTTGGCTTACGCGTTTCGTCAATCAGCTGTAATCATAGCCTGCCGTGTGCAAACCCTCAGTGACTTAAAAAGGAATTTAAACCACCTGATTGGTTAACAAAAAGCACATCACAGTTCTATCACCTGTTCAACCGGCATAGTCTAATGCATAGTACCCAAGATAAATACAAGATAATCAGTGATTGGTTATATAAATATTCCATAATTGTGCTACATCTGTCACGAATATATTTGGACATGGGATCACTGGAAATTTATATAGCTGTAAGCTATAAGATAGACTATCTGAGCATACACGTTCTAACTCATGACTATATCGACAAAGACATATTTATATTAAACAATCCTGTCAAAGCTAGATTGACATAGAAAATCTGTACTTAACACTCCTAGTTACTCTATGTGGGTCCTGTGTGAAAAATGAAGTAAGTTAGTTAATGCACCTAAAACACACCAGAAATTGGAAGTATACCTAACAAAATACACTTACCTAACAAAGGCATACTAAAAAAAATCTTTGTAAAGATGTTCCTTTTTTAAAAAAATTAATTGCAGTGAAGTTTCAGAAAATCTTTTGGAAACAGCCCACCCACTAAATGTACAAGCTGAGAGCTATGTAAGTAATTAGCCAAATGACAGCGTAGAGCTAATAACTTGAAGGACCTACTTGTGAGGAGTGAACTTGAACAAGTTAAAACAACAAGCTGGTTGGAATCTTATTTCCAAAAAATGGTGGACTGTACACCCTGTAACCACTGTGTTTAAAACCACAACTAACAAAGTATATAAAATCCAGTCCTTTATCAATTGGTCCACTACATGTGTTATCTATCATCTGTCCTGCTCATGCCCTCAATATTATGTAGGTAAAACCTACAGGGAATTCAGATCAAGAATAAATGAACACAGAGATTATATTAAGGACTTTATCCAATACTTTGTCCAATATCACAGTTCAAAGATTGACAATCTGAAGTTAATTGGCATTGAGTCTGTAAAACTAAGTAAACGTGGAGGCAATATAGATACAATTCTTTTGAAAAAGGAAACTAGATGGATGTATAATCTACAGACACTATCCCCTATTGGATTAAATACAAAACTGGATATTTGCCTTGTTTCTTGATTGAGTGGTGTTCCTATTTAAACCCATATTTGTTTCCTCCCGGGCTTTTTTGAGATTTTTTGAGAGATATCAGCAAAACATTCAAGTAAATATTGGTAATTTGCCACTTAACAGATGCTTAATGTGATTACTGTTTTATATCATGAAGATGTGAAAGAAAGAAAATAAGTCTTCTTGTCCCATGCAAAGTACGATAATTGTACAAATCTGTGTTATATATGATGATAGGTTGTATTTATAGGCTTTTTAAATTGTGACAGGCATAAGCGTTCAATTCTTTGCTATGACAATCATGGGCAATGACGTCTGAATGAATATAGCATAAGTCTACACTTTAGCGGATAGAAACAGCCTAAACAAGCCCTTTGATTTGCTCTGCATCATACGTGTCAGAGACGCAAGCAATGTCACAACCGGGAAGAAGCTCCAAGCGACCCAGGAGGTGGAGCGAAATGCCAATGATGACACATTGGTGTGTCGCCGTAAGTTTGTGCTAGGGAGACCCCTTCATCCTTCTGACCCTCTGTGACTCTACCACCTATACAGTTCTGGAGATTTGCCTCTGGACGGTAACAACTTTAAGGGTACAGGTATCACTAAGACCGGTGGCGCAGGAATCTCTTTCTGGCAGCGGTCTGCTTGTGTATATGAAGACTTAGGGGCATATTTATCAATGTGTGAGCAGACATGATACAAAGTAGCGTATCATGTCCGCCGCACATCAATACGCTGTTGCCATTTATCATTGCACCAGCAGTTCTTGTGAACTGCTGGTGCAATGCCGCCCCCTGCAGATTGGTGGCCGCTACCAGGGAGTGTCAATTAACCCGATCGTATTCGATCGGGTTGATTTTTGTCCGCGGCCTCAGAGCAGGCGGACAAGTTATGGAGCAGCGGTGTTTAGATACAGAGCTTGATAAATATGCCCCTTAATCTCCTCTGGTTCTGTTTGTATGATGTTTAACTCTGCCTTAAGTGAGGGAACGAAGTGTAGCCCATATGTATAGATACAATCGGGTTGGCTGTAATTAACATGAGAAATACCTTTTCTGCACTACAAGCTTACTAGCGCTGTAACATCCAGCTTTATGCTGCTCGGGGCCGCTTTTCTGACTAGCATGCTTGTCTAGCTTTGTGGTGCATCAGAACATTTGCTCTATACAACTAGTTGTATCTTTTGGACCTTAACCTATGATGGGGTACCCCACATTTATTCTCTTTTTAGATGTGTGACATTTATTAATAAATTTGTATTTTTGTATGCAATTTTTCTAGCTTCTGATATTTCCTGTTATAATCTGTATGGGTAAGTGTGCTTGATACCTAGACTTTAAGAGCACACGCATTTGGGGTGATCTTCTTTCTTTTACCTGTGTATATAGATAATCTTTCTAGGGTGCATTTTACTCTTTGTCTATATTGTGTATATACATTAGAAGAGAGCATACTATTCTTTTTTTTTAACTGGAGTATAACTAGAGTATGATGTAGGTGTAGGCGTTCTGTAGGAGATAGCTGGATGTTACAGGGGGAGTATAGCAAGAGTATGATGTAGGTGTAGGCGTTCTGTAGGAGATAGCTGGATGTTACAGGGGGAGTATAGCTAGAGTATGATGTAGGTGTAGGCGTTCTGTAGGAGTTAGCTGGATGTTCCAGGGGGAGTATAGCTAGAGTATGATGTAGGTGTAGGCATTCTGTAGGAGTTAGCTGGATGTTCCAGGGGGAGTATAGCTAGAGTATGATGTAGGTGTAGGCGTTCTGTAGGAGTTAGCTGGATGTTCCAGGGGGAGTATAGCTAGAGTATGATGTAGGCATTCTGATGGAGTTAGCTGGATGTTCCAGGGGGAGTATAGCAAGAGTATGATGTAGGTGTAGGCATTCTGTAGGAGTTAGCTGGATGTTCCAGGGGGAGTATAGCTAGAGTATGATGTAGGTGTAGGCATTCTGTAGGAGTTAGCTGGATGTTCCAGGGGGAGTATAGCTAGAGTATGATGTAGGTGTAGGCGTTCTGTAGGAGTTAGCTGGATGTTCCAGGGGGAGTATAGCTAGAGTATGATGTAGGCATTCTGATGGAGTTAGCTGGATGTTCCAGGGGGAGTATAGCAAGAGTATGATGTAGGTGTAGGCATTCTGTAGGAGTTAGCAGGATGTTCCAGGGGGAGTATAGCTAGAGTATGATGTAGGTGTAGGCGTTCTGTAGGAGTTAGCTGGATGTTCCAGGGGGAGTATAACGAGAGTATGATGTAGGTGTAGGCGTTCTGTAGGAGTTAGCTAGATGTTCCAGGGGGAGTATAGCTAGAGTATGATGTAGGTGTAGGCGTTCTGTTGGCGTTAGCTTGATGTTCCAGGGGGTGTATAGCGAGAGTATGATGTAGGTGTAGGCGTTCTGTAGGAGTTAGCTTGATGTTCCAGGGGGAGTATAGCTAGAGTATGATGTAGGTGTAGGCATTCTGTAGGAGTTAGCTGGTGGTTCCAGGGGGAGTATAGCGAGAGTATGATGTAGGTGTAGGCATTCTGTAGGAGTTAGCTGGATGTTCCAGGGGGAGTATAGCTAGAGTATGATGTAGGTGTAGGCGTTCTGTTGGAGTTAGCTTGATGTTCCAGGGGGTGTATAGCGAGAGTTTGATGTAGGTGTAGGCGTTCTGTAGGAGTTAGCTTGATGTTCCAGGGGGAGTATAGCTAGAGTATAATGTAGGTGTAGGCATTCTGTAGGAGTTAGCTGGATGTTACAGGGGGAGTATAGCGATAGTATGATGTAGGTGTAGGCGTTCTGTAGGAGTTAGCTGGATGTTCCAGGGGGAGTATAGCTAGAGTATGATGTAGGTGTAGGCATTCTGTATGAGTTAGCTGGATGTTCCAGGGGGAGTATAGCGAGAGTATGATGTAGGTGTAGGCATTCTGTAGGAGTTAGCTAGATGTTCCATGGGGAGTATAGCTAGAGTATGATGTAGGTGTAGGCATTCTTTAGGAGATAGCTGGATGTTCCAGGGGGAGTATAGCGAGAGTATGATGTAGGTGTAGGCGTTCTGTAGGAGTTAGCTGGATGTTCCAGGGGGAGTATAGCTAGAGTATGATGTAGGTGTAGGCATTCTGTAGGAGTTAGCTGGATGTTCCAGGGGGAGTATAGCGAGAGTATGATGTAGGTGTAGGCGTTCTGTAGGAGTTAGCTGGATGTTCCAGGGGAAGTATAGCATTTCCTGCAGATTTTCGTTAGCTCAACGGGATATCACGTATATGCCTATTAAAAACATATACATATGTAAATGTCTGTTCTGCCCGTTATAGATACACTATACAATAATGTTGAATATAGGTTTAATGAATCCAGACCTTATATTGATCTATGCATCTAAAATAGTGTGTGGCATGAGCAAGATAATAGAATTATTCCAAATAATCTTGGAATACTGACAAACCTTTTAAAAAGGCAATTTTGTGTTGAATTTTGTGTGTCTACTTTGTTGCCAAAATAAAATGCAAAACCCGTGGTTGTTAGTATTGTGATCAGCCCTTGCTATCCATTTATCATATGGGCCATTTTACCATTATCTGCTCAGATCTGATCTGAATAGCAGGACATAAAAAATCTCTTAAAGAGACTTAATAGTCAAAATGTAAATATTCATTAGTGCATTTCATATTTTGCATTTTTGCAATGTACTTATATTAGGGAAAATAATTCTTCTTTTAATACTGTTTTAGGGGCATATGTACATATGCTACACTTGCCCAGGGCATTCATATATTGTACCGGCTGCATTTAGTGCGGACAGCGGTGGGTATTCTGTCAGTAATAGCTCAATTTGTGTCTAAGCACATAAAATGTTTGGGGAAAAAATAAATATTTATATAGGCAAAAATGTGGGAATCATTAATGATAACGAATTTTAGTTCATGGTGCCCAAATATCCTAGTATCCCCCTCTTCTTTATCTTACCCAAGATACATAAATCTGTAACCAACAGTCCTAATAGGTCCATTGTATCAGGGATTGGCTCGTTCATGGCTAATCTCTCACAGTATATCGATGGATACTGGCAAAAATATGTTACAAATGTAGATTCATATCTGAAAGATTCTCAGGAAGTGTTACATATAATTAAGATGAGAAGAAGGCAGGGTTTTGAGACCTCACTGTACACATTTATCTTTAATGCTTTTATATTAGATGCAATATGGTTTATACTAACCTATCATTATTTCTAAATGTAGCCACCAATAAGCAAGCACTACCCTAGTGCTGAACGTAAAAATGTCACAGCACCTAAGCTTACATTCTTGCTTTTTCAAATAAAGATACCAAGAGAAAGAAGGAAAATTAATATTAGGAGTAAATTAGAAAGTTTTTTCTTTTGTGATTCAGATAGAGCATGTAATTTTAAGCAACTTAATAATTTACTCCTATTAGCAAATGTTCTTCATTCTCTTGCTATCTTTATTTTAAAAGCAAGTATGTACGTTTAGATGCTGGCCCATTTTTTATGAACAACCTGGGTTGTTCTGATTGGTGGATAAGTTCATCCACTAATAAACAAGTGCTGCCCAGGATTTCTGCTCTATCTCAATTATGGGAGTTTAATTTTGCATGTTTTTTTGGTAAGCTTTTCAACAATCTGAATCATAAAATTTCATTTGGAATACACTGTCCCTTTACTTCATACTGAGATAAATAGTAAATTTGTCATTCATACTTACCTAGCGTGACTTTAATGGGCTGAAAAAAATATCCAGGGATCAGAACTAAAAGTTTATTAGAATTCAAGTGGGATTCCAAACTATTCTACACAGAGAAGAATGAAACCACATGGTGGAGAATTATTATTTCTAATACATTATTCTATTTTCCCTTCATTTACTGGTTTCCTGGTGTGTGCTAATCATTAATGATGTATTGTTTTCATTTATTAGCAGATCTAATTATTCTGCACTATGCTACAGACGATAGGGAAGGGGGAAGGGGGCTAAGAAAAACCATTTCAAAATGATTAACCAGTTCCAGAGCGCACTGCTATAAATCTATTTATACACTTACACTTCTTAAGTACATGGTAAGTGTCAAGCCACGAAAATGAAAACTATTTTTCCAATTTATCAGCAACATTGTTCTCTATAGGATACCTTTTATATAAGCTTTCAAAAATCTGTTGTTGTTTCCTACTTTTATTTTAATAATACAATATCAAATAATAATAAAAAGAATATTATATATATTTTTATATCTATATTTTTTTATAAAGAAATAATTGTGATTCTAATTGGTAAAAGCCAGTCGGATTCCTTCTGCATTCTTTATATGTAACAGTATCATTAATTAAATTCTCACATATTTTCAGATCGTTATCCTAAAATGATGATCCCACATCCTTTATCCACTGATCTGAAATCATATTTTTACTGGCTTCCAACTCTTTTATTAACTCTCTCTGTTTTCTTGTTAAATTATATTTCTCCAACATAGGTGTGTCCGGTCCACGGCGTCATCCTTACTTGTGGGATATTCTCTTCCCCAACAGGAAATGGCAAAGAGCCCAGCAAAGCTGGTCACATGATCCCTGCTAGGCTCCGCCTTCCCCAGTCATTCTCTTTGCCGTTGCACAGGCAACATCTCCACGGAGATGGCTCAGAGTTTTTTGGTGTTTAAATGTAGTTTTTATTCTTCTATCAAGAGTTTGTTATTTTAAAATAGTGCTGGTATGTACTATTTACTCTGAAACAGAAAAGAGATGAAGATTTCTGTTTGTAAGAGGAAAATGATTTTAGCAACCGTTACTAAAATCGATGGCTGTTTCCACACAGGACTGTTGAAATGAATTAACTTCAGTTGGGGGAAACAGTGTGCAGACTTTGCTGCTTGAAGTATGACACATTTCTAACAAGACTTGGTAATGCTGGAAGCTGTCATTTTCCCTATGGGATCCGGTAAGCCATTTTCTTAATAAGAATAAAGGGCTTCACAAGGGCTTTAAAGACTGGTAGACATTTTTCTGGGCTAAAACGATTACTTTATAAGCATTTTTAATAGATTATAGCTTTGAGGAGTTATTTTAATCTTGGGAATTATGTTAAAAAAACGGCAGGCACTGTATTGGACACCTTTTTCACTGGGGGCCTTTTCTAATCATAGGCAGAGCCTCATTTTCGCGCCACTAATGCGCAGTTGTTTTTGGGAAGCAAGGCATGCAGATGCATGTGTGAGGAGCTCAGATACACAGAAAAAGTTTACTGAAGGCGTCATTTGGTATCGTATTCCCCTCTGGGCTTGGTTGGGTCTCAGCAAAGCAGATACCAGGGACTGTATAGGGGTTAAATGTAAAAACGGCTCCGGTTCCGTTATTTTAAGAGTTAAAGCTTTCAAATTTGGTGTGCAATACTTTTAAGGTTTTAAGACACTGTGGTGAAATTTTGGTGAATTTTGAACAATTCCTTCATACTTTTTTTCATATTCAGTAATAAAGTGTGTTCAGTTTAAAATTTAAAGTGACAGTAACGGTTTTATTTTAAAACGTTTTTTGTGCTTTGTTATCAAGTTTATGCCTGCTTAACATGTCTTATCAGATAGACTATGTTCTGTATGTGAGGAAGCCAAGGTTCCTTCTCATTTAAATAGATGTGATGTATGTGACAAACAATTTAAGGAAAATGATGCCCAAGATGATTCCTCAAGTGAGGGGAGTAAGCATGGTACTGCATCATCCCCTCCTGTGTCTACGCCAGTCTTGCCCACACAGGAGGCCCCTAGTACATCTAGTGCGCCAATACTTCTTACTATGCAACAATTAACGGCTGTAATGGATAATTCTATTAAAAACATTTTAGCCAAAATGCCCACTTATCAGCGTAAGCGCGACTGCTCTGTTTTAGATACTGAAGAGCATGAGGACGCTGATGATAATGGTTCTGACATGCCCTTACACCAGTCTGAAGGGGCCAGGGAGGTTTTGTCTGAGGGAGAAATTTCAGATTCAGGAAAAATTTCTCATCAAGCTGAACCTGATGTTATTACATTCAAATTTAAATTGGAACATCTCCGCGCTCTGCTTAAGGAGGTGTTATCTACTCTGGATGATTGTGACAATTTGGTCATTCCAGAGAAATTATGTAAGATGGACAAGTTCCTAGAGGTCCCGGTGCCCCCCGAAGCTTTTCCTATACCCAAGCGGGTGGCGGACATTGTAAATAAAGAATGGGAAAGGCCCGGCATACCTTTTGTCCCTCCCCCTATATTTAAGAAATTGTTTCCTATGGTCGACCCCAGAAAGGACTTATGGCAGACAGTCCCCAAGGTCGAGGGGGCGGTTTCTACTCTAAACAAACGCACTACTATCCCTATAGAAGATAGTTGTGCTTTCAAAGATCCTATGGATAAAAAATTAGAGGGTTTGCTTAAAAAGATGTTTGTTCAGCAAGGTTACCTTCTACAACCAATTTCATGCATTGTTCCTGTCACTACAGCAGCGTGTTTCTGGTTCGATGAACTAGAAAAGTCGCTCAATAAAGAATCTTCTTATGAGGAGGTTATGGACAGAGTTCAAGCTCTTAAATTGGCTAACTCTTTTACTTTGGACGCCACTTTGCAATTAGCTAGATTAGCGGCGAAAAATTCAGGTTTTGCTATTGTGGCGCGCAGAGCGCTTTGGCTAAAGTCTTGGTCAGCGGATGCGTCCTCCAAGAACAAATTGCTTAACATTCCTTTCAAGGGGAAAACGCTGTTTGGCCTTGATTTGAAAGAGATTATTTCAGATATCACTGGGGGAAAGGGCCACGCCCTTCCTCAGGATAGGTCTTTTAAGGCTAAAAATAAACCAAATTTTCGTCCCTTTCGTAGAAACGGACCAGCCTCAAATTCTACATCCTCTAAGCAAGAGGGTAATACTTCTCAAACCAAGCCAGCCTGGAGGCCAATGCAAGGCTGGAACAAAGGTAAGCAGGCCAAGAAACCTGCCACTGTTACCAAGACAGCATGAGATGTTGGCCCCCGATCCGGGTCCGGATCTGGTGGGGGGCAGACTTTCTCTCTTCGCTCAGGCTTGGGCAAGAGATGTTCTGGATCCTTGGGCACTAGAAATAGTATCCCAAGGTTATCTTCTGGAATTCAAGGAGCTACCCCCAAGGGGAAGGTTCCACAGGTCTCAATTGTCTTCAGACCACATAAAAAGACAGGCATTCTTACATTGTGTAGAAGACCTGTTAAAAATGGGAGTGATTCATCCTGTTCCGATAGGAGAACAAGGGATGGGATTCTACTCCAATCTGTTCATAGTTCCCAAAAAAGGAGGGAACATTCAGACCAATCTTAGATCTCAAGATCCTAAACAAATTTCTCAGGGTTCCATCGTTCAAAATGGAAACCATTCGGACAATTCTTCCTACCATCCAGGAAGGTCAATTCATGACCACGGTGGATTTAAAGGATGCGTATCTACATATTCCTATCCACAAGGAACATCATCGGTTCCTAAGGTTCGCCTTTCTGGACAAACATTACCAGTTCGTGGCACTTCCATTCGGATTAGCCACTGCTCCAAGGATTTTCACAAAGGTACTAGGGTCCCTTCTAGCGGTGCTAAGACCAAGGGGCATTGCAGTAGTACCTTACTTGGACGACATACTGATTCAAGCGTCGTCTCTGCCACAAGCAAAGGCTCATACGGACATTGTCCTAGCCTTTCTCAGATCTCACGGGTGGAAAGTGAACGTAGAAAAAAGTTCTCTATCCCCGTCAACAAGAGTTCCCTTCTTGGGAACAATATTAGACTCCTTAGAAATGAAGATTTTTCTGACAGAGGCCAGAAAATCAAAACTTCTAAGCTCTTGTCAAGTACTTCATTCTGTTCTTCTTCCTTCCATTGCGCAGTGCATGGAAGTAATAGGTTTGATGGTTGCGGCAATGGACATAGTTCCTTTTGCGCGAATTCATCTAAGACCATTACAACTGTGCATGCTCAGACAGTGGAATGGGGATTATACAGATTTGTCTCCGACGATCCAAGTAGATCAGAGGACCAGAGATTCACTCCGTTGGTGGCTGACCCTGGACAACCTGTCACAAGGGATGAGCTTCCGCAGACCAGAGTGGGTCATTGTCACGACCGACGCCAGTCTGGTGGGCTGGGGCGCGGTCTGGGAACCCCTGAAAGCTCAGGGTCTATGGTCTCGGGAAGAATCTCTTCTCCCGATAAACATTCTGGAACTAAGAGCGATATTCAATGCTCTCAAGGCTTGGCCTCAACTAGCAAAGGCCAAATTCATAAGGTTTCAATCAGACAACATGACGACTGTTGCATATATCAACCATCAGGGGGGAACAAGGAGTTCCCTGGCGATGGAAGAAGTGACCAAAATAATTCGATGGGCGGAGATTCACTCCTGCCACTTGTCTGCAATCCACATCCCAGGAGTAGAAAATTGGGAAGCGGATTTTCTGAGTCGTCAGACATTTCATCCGGGGGAGTGGGAACTCCATCCGGAAATCTTTGCCCAAATAACTCAATTATGGGGCATTCCAGACATGGATCTGATGGCGTCTCGTCAGAACTTCAAGGTTCCTTGCTACGGGTCCAGATCCAGGGATCCCAAGGCGACTCTAGTAGATGCACTAGTAGCGCCCTGGACCTTCAACCTAGCTTATGTATTTCCACCGTTTCCTCTCATTCCCAGGCTGGTAGCCAGGATCAATCAGGAGAGGGTTTCGGTGATCTTGATAGCTCCTGCGTGGCCACGCAGAACTTGGTATGCAGACCTGGTGAATATGTCATCGGATCCACCATGGAAGCTACCTTTGAGACAGGACCTTCTTGTTCAAGGTCCGTTCGAACATCCGAATCTGGCCTCACTCCAACTGACTGCTTGGAGATTGAACGCTTGATTTTATCAAAGCGTGGGTTCTCAGATTCTGTCATTGATACTCTTATTCAGGCTAGAAAGCCTGTAACTAGAAAAATTTACCATAAAATATGGAAAAAATATATCTGTTGGTGCGAATCTAAAGGATTCCCATGGAACAAGATTAAGATTCCTAAGATTCTATCCTTTCTACAAGAGGGTTTGGAGAAAGGATTATCTGCAAGTTCTTTGAAGGGACAGATTTCTGCTTTATCTGTTTTACTTCACAAAAAGCTGGCGGCTGTGCCAGATGTTCAAGCTTTTGTTCAGGCTCTGGTTAGAATCAAGCCTGTTTACAAACCTTTGACTCCTCCTTGGAGTCTCAATTTAGTTCTTTCAGTTCTTCAAGGGGTTCCGTTTGAACCCTTACATTCCGTAGATATTAAGTTATTATCTTGGAAAGTTTTGTTTTTGGTTGCAATTTCTTCTGCCAGAAGAGTTTCAGAGTTATCTGCTCTGCAGTGTTCTCCTCCTTATCTGGTGTTCCATGCAGATAAGGTGGTTTTGCGTACTAAACCTGGTTTTCTTCCGAAAGTTGTTTCTAACAAAAATATTAACCAGGAGATAGTTGTGCCTTCTTTGTGTCCGAATCCAGTTTCAAAGAAGGAACGTTTGTTGCACAATTTGGATGTAGTTCGTGCTCTAAAAATTCTATTTAGAGGCTACAAAGGATTTCAGACAAACATCTTCCTTGTTTGTTGTTTATTCTGGTAAAAGGAGAGGTCAAAAAGCAACTTCTACCTCTCTCTCTTTTTGGCTTAAAAGCATCATCCGATTGGCTTATGAGACTGCCGGACGGCAGCCTCCTGAAAGAATCACAGCTCACTCCACTAGGGCTGTGGCTTCCACATGGGCCTTCAAGAACGAGGCTTCTGTTGATCAGATATGTAAGGCAGCGACTTGGTCTTCACTGCACACTTTTACCAAATTTTACAAATTTGATACTTTTGCTTCTTCGGAGGCTATTTTTGGGAGAAAGGTTTTGCAAGCCGTGGTGCCTTCCATCTAGGTGACCTGATTTGCTCCCTCCCATCATCCATGTCCTAAAGCTTTGGTATTGGTTCCCACAAGTAAGGATGACGCCGTGGACCGGACACACCTATGTTGGAGAAAACAGAATTTATGCTTACCTGATAAATTACTTTCTCCAACGGTGTGTCCGGTCCACGGCCCGCCCTGGTTTTTAATCAGGTCTGATGAATTATTTTCTCTAACTACAGTCACCACGGTATCATATGATTTCTCCTATGCATATTCCTCCTTTACGTCGGTCGAATGACTGGGGAAGGCGGAGCCTATGAGGGATCATGTGACCAGCCTTGCTGGGCTCTTTGCCATTTCCTGTTGGGGAAGAGAATATCCCACAAGTAAGGATGACGCCGTGGACCGGACACACCGTTGGAGAAAGTAATTTATCAGGTAAGCATAAATTCTGTTTTTATATTCTGCTTATTTTTTTTATGTTTATTTCATTCAAGAGAGGTTTTACAAATGTTTCCAAACAAGCCCATTTTTCAATTTTTAGGATAAAATGTAGATTTTTGTTTAAATCCTGAGTGAGTAAATCCATTTTCACAAATTTTGGACTGGATTTGTCTTTTCACTGGACTTTTCATAAAAAAACTTTTTGTTTGAGTCAATGACCTCACACATTTCTTTGCGTCTATCTATGTATTAAATCTATTTGATCTTTTTGTTGGTGCGAAAAACAGGCCTTTCTCTAAAAATTGTTTGTGTTTATCTGATTGAATTTTACTTAAATTATAAATTCCATTTGTTTTATTCTCTGGATTATGTTGTTCTACCTTCTTTTTGTTTGTCTTTTGATTTTACAAACATTCCTCACCCTCTTTCCTCTCTTTCATCTTCTTTTTTCTTATTCCCTGATTTCTAATTCCCATACTTTGTGCTCCCCCTTTTTTTTTCTTTGCTCCTACCCTAAAAAATAATGTTGACTTTGAGAATAGTTTTGACCTCTTGAGGTGGAATGTTGATCTTGTACCTCTTCGTCTACTTCTTTTAATACACTATATCTATTTCTCAGAGGTATATGATTTTTCTCTATAGATTAGTTTTCTTTTTCCAAAGGTTCTCTTTCCCTATTTCCAATTTCTATTCTTGTGATTCCTCCTATAAATTCCCCAATCTGAGGTTTCTAAATATGCATTGGGCTGTGTTGGTGCCGCTTCATTGTTTTCTCTCACGTGTAAAATTATTGTTTTCTGTCTTATCATCAGCAAATCTCTTGGATCTCCAAGTTGTGAAACTTCCAACCTCTCTAGATCAAAAATTCTCGTGATCTTCTCTATCCCTCTCATATTTATATCATTTTATGTTTGATCTATCATCCTTCAACGGTTTCATATTCTTGTCTTAGTCTTAGTAAGTTCTTTCCACTGTAGGATTTGATTGGCTCAACATAGGCCACACCCTAGAGGAATATATTTGTGATCAACCAGTCCCTACTCTTTATTTTTATATTCACTGGCTTCGTTTATTTAGTTAGTGGAATTGGACAAACTGGGGGATTATTATAGTTGAGGACTAGATATTTGCATTTTGGTGTTTTCTTGGATACTTATTTAATACCATTTGTAGCTTTTAGGTATTGTTTGATTTCATATCCCTATTATTTGTCTTCCGATAAAATTATCTGTTTTCTTTTAGTTTAAATATTTTAGGTAAAATTTATACAAAATATCCCCATGTTCACTGCTATGCAGTTAATAAGTGGCACATTTACAGGGATTAGTGGGATTGTGTATTAGCTAAACGTTGTGTCCAGCAATTGAGCAGTGATGTAATTTGCAGGGATTAAACACATACAGCTCCATTTAGCAGCAGAAACTGCATTAGGACCCTTAAGGGGCAGCTTAGCACAGGTTAAGAGGTGGTTGTCATCCGACTGCAACTTGATAACCTTCATAGGTGGCGGAGTTCAAACACGCTGTATAAGCAAGTTGATTGACAGGCCATGCTCTTGCATGATTAGTCATGTGATGCACAAGGAGTTTCTTGTGCAATCTTAAATGTGAGCAGCCAACACACTGTGTCCTATGCCCACTTCCTGCACTCATGGGCTGACAGGTTGCCAAGTAGGGAACCTTGTCCGTCCATTATTTGATAAATGTGGCCCATAGTTCACAACAACTATTCATTTAGTTACAAGATGCTGTATTTTTTCCTATTAGAGTGGAAGTACGCACTTACAGGGAGTGCAGAATTATTAGGCAAGTTGTATTTTTGAGGATTAATTTTATTATTGAACAACAACAATGTTCTCAATGAACCCAAAAAACTCATTAATATCAAAGCTGAATATTTTTGGAAGTAGATTTTAGTTTGTTTTTAGTTTTAGCTATTTTAGGGGGATATCTGTGTGTGCAGGTGACTATTACTGTGCATAATTATTAGGCAACTTAACAAAAAACAAATATATACCCATTTCAATTATTTATTTTTACCAGTGAAACCAATATAACATCTCAACATTCACAAATATACATTTCTGACATTCAAAAACAAAACAAAAACAAATCAGTGACCAATATAGCCACCTTTCTTTGCAAGGACACTCAAAAGCCTGCCATCCATGGATTCTGTCAGTGTTTTGATCTGTTCACCATCAACATTGCGTGCAGCAGCAACCACAGCCTCCCAGACACTGTTCAGAGAGGTGTACTGTTTTCCCTCCTTGTAAATCTCACATTTGATGATGGACCACAGGTTCTCAATGGGGTTCAGATCAGGTGAACAAGGAGGCCACGTCATTAGATTTTCTTTTTTTATACCCTTTCTTGCCAGCCACGCTGTGGAGTACTTGGACGCGTGTGATGGAGCATTGTCCTGCATGAAAATCATGTTTTTCTTGAAGGATGCAGACTTCTTCCTGTACCACTGCTTGAAGAAGGTGTCTTCCAGAAACTGGCAGTAGGACTGGGAGTTGAGCTTGACTCCATCCTCAACCCAAAAAGGCCCCACAAGCTCATCTTTGATGATACCAGCCCAAACCAGTACTCCACCTCCACCTTGCTGGCGTCTGAGTCGGACTGGAGCTCTCTGCCCTTTACCAATCCAGCCACGGGCCCATCCATCTGGCCCATCAAGACTCACTCTCATTTCATCAGTCCATAAAACCTAAGAAAAATCAGTCTTGAGATATTTCTTGGCCCAGTCTTGACGTTTCAGCTTGTGTGTCTTGTTCAGTGGTGGTCGTCTTTCAGCCTTTCTTACCTTGGCCATGTCTCTGAGTATTGCACACCTTGTGCTTTTGGGCACTCCAGTGATGTTGCAGCTCTGAAATATGGCCAAACTGGTGGCAAGTGGCATCTTGACAGCTGCACGCTTGACTTTTCTCAGTTCATGGGCAGTTATTTTGCGCATTGGTTTTTCCACACGCTTCTTGCGACCCTGTTGACTATTTTGAATGAAACGCTTGATTGTTCGATGATCACGCTTCAGAAGCTTTGCAATTTTTAGAGTGCTGCATCCCTCTGCAAGATATCTCACTATTTTTGTCTTTTCTGAGCCGGTCAAGTCTTTCTTTTGACCCATTTTGCCAAAGGAAAGGAAGTTGCCTAATAATTATGCACACCTGATATAGGGTGTTGATGTCATTAGACCACACCCCTTCTCATTACAGAGATGCACATCACCTAATATGCTTAATTGGTAGTAGGCTTTCGAGCCTATACAGCTTGGAGTAAGACAACATGCATAAAGAGGATGATGTGGTCAAAATACTCATTTGCCTAATAATTCTGCACTCCCTGTATAGAGGCATTAAAGCACTTTTATATTTGTTCTATCTAAAATTGTGTTACAAATGTAAGTTCCTGTATATAAATTATATGCATTTTGGTGTGTTACTGTCAACTAATATAATTTATTACCGTTACTAGCCAGTGAGCAGTGGGTACTGGAAATTCTTTCCCCGATACCTTTTATATGAGTCAAACGACTGCTGGGTAATTTTCTACTAATGAACCCTTTATGATGTTGACTATATCACAATCTGTCATTTTGTTGTTTACTAAAGCACTTTTTTAGTTATTAGTTTTAAGAAAAAAAATTACATGCGCCAGTCCTTTTTCTTTTGATCACAATCCACATTTTTAATAATTATCAAAACATTTTCTGGGCCATTTGGCACTTAGCAAATTCCACCAATGAAAGGACTTTGATGAACCCTTTAGAAAACACTTTTTGACTTATTGCCAGGTACCTCAAAAAGTTTTCAAATGTAACATTTTTTTTGGTATTGGCAAAACACACTGAAATTCCCCCTCCCGCCATATTGGATGTTGTTAGGAAGCCAAACAGATTTGCACGAGAGAAGTGAGTGGCATTGCACATTTATGTACATACAGGGTTTGATGAGAAGCCATGTGTAAAGGTTCTCAAGTCCGCACCGACTTTGTACATAAGCCCTCCCTTGCACTAGTGAAAATAATAACCCAAAAAACACACGTCCACTGCTCCATAATGGTCCTGTTCAAAGCCCTTAGAAAGTCAAACCTAACATATTCATTGCACGTCACCTATTGCCATCACTAGACATCACTACATATTCTTTAAAGAAATACCATTTTTTTGTTTGTTAATCGTATCCATTTTTTTTTAATTAAGATATTACTAGATTAAACAGACGGTAAAGTCAAAATAAAACTTTAATGGATTATAATTTTTGCTTAGCTTTCTTGGTATCCTTTGTTAAACAGTTATGCTAGGTGAGCTCAGGAGCGTGCACCTGTCCTTTAGCCATCTGGCAATATTGTTTACTACAATCTTTATAGAAATGTTATTCATAATTACAAACACTGCTACCATAAAATGCTACAACACTATACTGCAGCAGAGTTTACAATTATGTATACACATTGCTATAAACATTGTTGCAAACATTGCTGCCGGATGGCTGGATAAATGTGAATACCCCTGAGCTCACCTAGGATAAAAAAAAAACTAATTCAAGTACAGCACCTCCTGTGTAGTGCACGCTGGTTTAAGGATGCTGCCCAAACCTTCAATCACAACTTTCACAGACAGCAGCACTTCAAAGATAAAATGATGTATAGCTAACACTGAACAATACATCATTATATAGCCCAGCCCTTCAGCAATCACAAATTAATTAAGTGCAAATGTGCCCTCTAGGGGACATATATAGTATACAAACTTAAAAATAAAATTTTATCAAAATACACTTTAATAGTTACCTAATTTTTGTTTAAAAACAACGTACAAAGTATCAGCTATCAATACAGACATAAAATGCAGCAGATTGTTACAAAACTATAGACATATCCATTTTTTTTATTCATACCATCAACCGGCTGCATTGCATTTAATTTGTAAATCCAAAAGGTTTTTTTTCTTTTAAGAAGAAGCTCTCTATCACCCCCCCACCCCACCCCTTTGCGGATATGGTTTATGATCTATCACTTGAAAGCAAATTTAACTAATACTATGGCCATACTGTATAAAAATGTGAAGAAAGTGGGGGTGTATTATTCCTACATCTGATATTACTTTTATGCTTATTGATTCTTTCACAGACTTTATGGGTGATCTCCCCAATATAAGTTCTCCCACATGGACATTTTTTCAAATAAATAAGGTAAGTAGTTTCACATTGAAAATACCCCCTGATTGTGTATTTTTTACCTGTAGATGGATGCACACAAAAAAGCCTTTTATTAACGAGTTACAGTTCTAACAACTCAGTTATCTTGTGGTAACAGCCACAAGAATTATTTTTTACCAAAGGATACCAAGTTGACTAAGTAAAAGAGATAATAAAAGTACAGGGGAAAGTTGTTTAAAATTGCATGCTCTGAATCCTGAACATTTATATTTGACTTTATTGTCCCTTTTTTAAGAAGGCAAATAACTATGAGTGTTGAAATCATAATCTACCAAATACAAGTGCAACGTTTTCATATAATTAATATTTATTTGTATAGCCCAGCATGATTTTTTTTTCTTCTAAATAAATGTGCGTTTACGTTTTATGGAACAGAAGGACAAAGGCTTGTATAAATCTTTCACAGCTCTATGTTAGATATGCAAAGAACTGAAAGCAATGGTCCATGATAAAAACCTTTCTTCCATTTTCCATGTTTGTTTCATAATTTATATGATCAATAATTCATAGGCTTTTAAGTTACAGAGTGTGCACAATGTGAGCCAGCCAACAATAACTCACTATATGCTACCTTAGTTTGCAGTCAGAATTTGCACAGGTTGCTCAAAAGCCACTGAGTTCATGAACCAGTGTGAGAACCAATGTATATTCATCATATTATTAGTGCTGTAACTATTGTTATGTTATACATATCAGCCCTATTGCAACTGTGTTTGTCCCAGACAAAGCATTGGTTCTGTAAAATACATCATATGTAGCTGTTATCCCTCCATAACCTTATTGAACACATAGTTTACAACATTTTAAGAAAGAAAAAAAGCAAATAAGCAGTTTAGTGGAGTATAGGCCACGCCCACAGAGTTCCTATAGCTCCACCCACTCAGTTTCTTCCTAAAACATCCGTTGTAAATTGCACAAAATATTAATATTGTGTTATTATCTGATATGTAAACTGCAGTTTATGACATTAGATATATTATTTTATTTGTAATGCTTTCAAAAGTTTTCTTAATTAAAAAGCATTATTGTCTCTTTTGTCCCTTTTCCAGTTCATCGGAATTCCCTGCAAATTCCCTTGTATAGCATTTCACAAGCTTCAATATCCAAAGTAATTCTATTTTGTAAATCCTACAGTAACCCATAAATCACAAGCTTATGGGAGACATTTGTGGCACAGCAACACCCCTAAAATAACAGACCAATATTTTAATCTCTGACCTCTTGAAAACTCATTTTGGCTTTTTCTTTTACCTGTGTATCTTCAATATTTTCATTAGGTGATTAGAGTTAAAGAGACAGTCTACTCCAGAATTGTTCTTGTTTTAAAAAGATAGATAATCCCTTTATTACCCTTTCCCCAGTTTTGCACAACCATCATTGTTATATTAATATACTTTTTACCTCTGTGATTACCTTGTATCTAAGCCTCTGCAGACTGCTCCTTATCTCAGTTATATTAATATACGTTTTGCCTCTGAGATTACCTTGTATCTAATCCTCTGCAGACTGCTCCTTATCTCAGTTATATTAATATACTATTTACCTCTGTGATTACCTTGTATCTAAGCCTCTGCAGACTGCTCCGTATCTCAGTTATATTAATATACGTTTTGCCTCTGTGATTACCTCGTATCTAAGCCTCTGCAGACTGCTCCGTATCTCAGTTATATTAATATACTTTTTACCTCTGTGATTACCTTGTATCTAAGCCTCTGCAGACTGCCCCTTTTATTTCAGTTCTTTAACAGACATGCAATTTAGCCAAATCGGTGCTGACTCATAACTCCATGGGAGTGAGCACAATGTTATCGATAGGACACACATGAACTAGCACTGTAGAGTTGTTGAAAACTGTCAAAATGCACTGAGATAAGAGGCGGCCTTCAAGGGCTTAGAAATCAGTTTATGAGCTTATCTAGGTTTAGATTTTAACAAAGAATATCAAGAGAACAAAGCTAATTTGATGATAAAAATAAATTGGAAAGTTGTTAAAAATTGCACGCCCTCTCTGAATCATGAAAGTTTAATTTTGATTAGTCTGATTAGTCTGTCCCTTTGTTGAAAATATTTCTTGGTTTAATAAAATATTCTCCAAATGATGCGTTTAAATTATTAAAGGAACGTAAAAGTTAAACCCAAAGGTTCATGATTCTTACAGATTTTAGAAGACTTTTTAAACTATTTACATCTGTAATCAAATTGACTTTGTTTTCTTGGTGTCCTTTGTTGAAAGTAAATCTAGGTAGGCTCATTAGCAGCACTGCACTACTGGGAGCTGGCTGCTGATCGGTGATTGGTAGCTATGCACCCATGCATCTTATCATTGGCTCACCATAAGTAGTTAGCTAGCTCCCAGTAGTGCATTGCTGATTTCGATCTGACTTTAACTATGTGTTTAATAGCACAGGACATTGTATGCAAGATATAGAGCAATAATAAAAAAACTCTAACACATTAGACCATTTTCTTTTTTACACATTTATTTCCCTTTAAACTGGCACTCAAATGAAATGTGATCATCACAGTCATCATTAAAGACTGGGATAGAGCAATTGGATATTTAAATATGTTGATTCTAAAGTTACTAAAAAATATGGAATTGAGAAACTTAGAGAAAGTTATAGTGAAGGAAAAAGCAGATATACGCAGGAGGGAGAATGATTCATTGTCAGAACCTTGGAACATTTGTGCAGCCGCGCAGAACAGGAGCTTTGGCAGAAATGAAGGTTTTTTTGCAGGTCTTTGATAAAACGGCAACAAAGTATTTCCTAGGATTGTATGTAATGGAAACTATAAATCCATTTAGTAAATCATCAGATACATTGTTTTACCACTTGACTGCAAGGGAAGGCAGCTGCTGTAACCGCCTCTAAAAGGGGTCAAAAGGAATCAGACGGAAGCGCCTCTCATCTGAAAACAAAGGTGCGTGTACAGTCCATGTATTCTTATTCATCAATGTACAAGATGAAAGGAGGTGTTAGTTTTCTGGTTAGTTTTATTGTTAAATCTTTAAAGGAAAGGAAACGCATTGTAATTACAGCGTTTTTTTCTGCAGTCTTCCAATATATTAATCTATCAGTGCTTTCCTTTTTCAAGGAGCCGATCCCGACTTGAGTCTGCAGAAGACAGGGCTTACCACTGTTATTCTGTTTACAAAATCTCCATTGTTTAGCTTCAGCAGAAAGGATAAGCTAACAAACTAGAAATATGGGACAGATATGTGGCAGGGGTAGGTTTGTGAAGCTGTTGTGTGCTCTTTCAGTTTTCATGTCTGGAAAATCCAAAGTTTTTAAACATAACCCCTTAAGAATAAGCACCGTACCCTGTATGGCAGCTGTGTCCTTGGCTGTTAGCGTGCCTCTCTCTGCACTGTCGGCACGTCCCACGCTATTTTTGCACACCTCAGTGAATATTTTTGTTAATAAATTTTAGTTTTTTTTAATTTTATTTTAATTTAAAAAAATGTGTTTTTTTCCCCTAAATTTAATTTTTTGCTCTCGCCGATAAAAGGGTTAAACATAATGTGTGTGTGTGAGGTGTCTAAATTCTACAAATATATACTTTTTGTGTAGCAGTTTTGAATTGGGTGACTGCTATTTAGCTTACAGTCCAAGCATAGGAAATGTTAGCGTTAAACCAGTTATTCCATCTTTGTAGTATGTTGCCTAAATTTACTTTGAAACATAAACAGTAGATTTACCAAGTAGCGGATGCTGCAATCTACCCCCGAAGTTTCCGGTTCGCCAGAAACGTAAGTAAAGAAGCAGCGGTCGCCTCTGAGGTGGCACCTGTCAATCATCTCGATACGATACGATCAGGATGATTGACACCCCCTGCTAGCGGTCAATTAGCCGTGAATCTGCAGGGGGTGGCATTGCACAAAAATTTCACCAGAAATGCTTGTGCAATGTTAAATATGACAGCGTATGCTGTCAGCATTTAGTGATGTCGGGCGGACATGATTAACTACAGCTAATTGATCTTTCTGCCCCATGGGTTATTCCTAAATTCTGTACAATGTAATGGATTCCATTTATCATTTATATTATACCCAGTTAAATTAATTTAAGAGCCTCCATAAAGTAATATAAAATGGTGTTAACATTAGTAATTTTTCTTCAGGGTAGATATCTGTTGTGGCAAAATAGGCAGCTGACTAGGGAAACCTTCTCCCTATCTGGTTACGTCACTGTTTAGATTTCACTTTGTATTATCCAATAACAATGTGGCAAAACACTTTTTACAATCCCACAATGGGAACACAAATGCCTTTAGATGCTGGGGTTCAGAGAAATTGAAACCCGGAATCAGAGGGTGTGACACAGAACAGAGACTGTTACAATTGGAAACAAAGTGGGTCTTTAATCTTAACTCTTTCATGCCCCACGGCATAAATGAAAACAACATCTACTGGGTATATTTGTAATAAAAGTGTATACTAGTGAGGTGACATACACCTTGGTATCCGGGTAATATAATAGGCTTTATATTCAGGACGAATACTTGGTAATGAACCTAAGTTGTCATTATTTTCCCCTCTAAACACTTTTCATATTATCACTTCCATTCAATAGCTGTGGACGTTGTTAAGAATTGGTTAATAACAGAACCCATTCAATATGTGGTAAACTGACGTCAGTAATTGTGTACTATTGGAAGATGGGTATAAATATGTAACTGGTGACTTTATGAGCCCTAAGGTGAAGTTGTTCCTAGGGGTATATGTTGGATGGATCCCAGTACGTTACTATGACACACACTCCATTAACGTCACACAGTAGCTGGTGCACATGTTATCATTCACACAGACAGTCATATGGTATTGCATTCTATTATAGTGGCTACGTATTCCATCCATAGGCCGTTTATAATATTTGTACAAATGGCTAAGGAATAAGTGACAATTACAAAGTGCATACACAGTCTGGCTTTGTTTATTAGATGTGAGTTTAGGTAAATTGCAATTGCTGCCGCCCCCTTGTATGACCCGCTCCAATCAGAGTCTACATTGTACCTCACGACCTCCCGGGCAAGTGATGACGACTTGCATTGGTCACAGAGGAGGCGTGAGACGTACACATCCTCTTGATTCATTCAGGGAATATTTGTTAGGGTTTAAAAGGCAGTACATTTTACCGCTCCGGTTTGTCCATTATTTTCTAACTTTGAAAAAGGTTGTTTGTTCTAGTTACTGTGTTAGTCACTCCTGTCACCTGAAGCCGACGCTTCCAGTTATCGGCCAGGAATACAGGGGAGTGACCCACGGTTTTTATAGTGTGTGGATGTTGGGTAACAGGGTCAGGGTTTTTCCCTGTTTTTATTGTACATCAATTAAAGTTTATGTTTTAACTTTAGATTATTCAGTGTAATAGGAATGAGTTCTATTTAAACCCCTATCTGTTTTCGCTGTGCATATTATCCAATAACAAACCACACTAGAGATAATTTCTGCTGTCCTTTCTGGTACTTTATATCCATTGTAAAGATCTTAGTTTTATCAAAATACTGAAAAGGCCGATAGCTAAACTTTGTAGTATTAGTAACTAATTCCAGCATCCAGAGCTGTAACCAACCACCTAAACTTTACACTAGGGTTTCTCAGACTCTCGTCAGACCCCCCCACTCCTAGAAGAACATGGGACATATTGCAATATGTAAGGTGGAATGTGCATCATCATCTGTAATATTGTATTGGGAATTTGTTTAGTGAGAGCACTTGGTAAAGGTGACATCACTGGGAATGTGTGAATATGAAAATAAAGGTACCGAACTAACCTGTGCCTAGGAAAATAAATCTTTCTGTGCAATATTTGTTTACTGATCAAGGGATTTGTTTATGCTATTGAGCAGTGTTTCTCAAATCCAGTCCCCAGGACCCTTAACAGCCCAGAGTTTCAAAGCGAAGATTAAATAATATTCTGAAGGGTGAGATCAGGTTAATAACCATAGTTACTGTTTAGCTGATTATTTCATTATTGGATCTAGTTAAGATAATGAATATCTAGCTTGTTAAGGGTCCTGAGAACTGGAGTTGAGAAACAGTGCTATAGAGATTTTATACCACTGGTGGTTTTTTATTGTGACATTTTAGCCTTTTAATGTTATAAGTAAATTCAATTTTAGGTTATAAATAAATTCATTGTTATATTTAATCTAATGCTGATTGTATATTTTTAGCAAGATACTATGATACATTTATTTTTTGTATATACTGATTTTCTGGTGAGTATATTATCAATCTTCAGCTGTTCTTTAGCGCACCTTTATTTTAATTTATTGTTATTTGCCAGGGAGGGTCCTAGGAGAGGGACCTCTGACAAAGGTGTTATCTTGCTTTAAAACCCCTTTCATTCGTTTCAGCAGATGTTTAAATAAAGTCAATTTAAGGACCAGTAAATACAATAGATTTACATAAACAACACATGCAAGATAACAAGACAATGTAATAGCACATAGGGGGATATTTATCAAAGGTATGTCAGATCAGGTCCAACAGTGCGGATCAGGTCCGACATACCTCACTGAATGCGTAGAGCAATACGCTCTCCGTATTCAGCATTGCACCAGCAGCTCTTGTGAGAACATTATCAAAAGGACAATGTTCTTTAAATGAGCTCTTGTGAGCTGCTGGTGCAACTCCGCCCCCCTGCAGACTCGAGGTGTCAATCAACCCGATCGTACTCAAATTGTTTATGTCCGCCTCATCAGAGCAGCGGTGTCAAGATCAATCCGGAGCTTGATAAATGGGCCTCTTAGTCTGAACTTCAAATGAGTAGTAGATTTTTTTCTGACAATTTTAAAAGTTATGTCCCACTCCCCCTGTACCATGTGACAGCCATCAGTCAATCACAAATGCATACACATACCATGTGACAGCCATCAGCCAATCACAAATGCATACACATACCATGTGACAGCCATCAGCCAATCACAAATGCATATATGTTTATTCTGTGAATTCTTGCACATGCTAGTAGGAGCTGGTCACTCAAAAAGTTTAAATATAAAAAGGCTGCACTTTTTGTTAATGGAAGTAAATTGGAAATTTGTTTAAAATTGCATTGTCTATCTGAATAATGAAAGTTTAATTTTGACTTGAGTGTCCCTTTAACTGAAAACAAATTTAAAACAAAAGGTTAACATAACAAAAGGCTGGCCAGATTTGGTTCTCTATGCCTGCAAATGTGCTGTGATTATATTATCCTGACCTACATAAATTAATTTGTTTTGATAATAACCATAAGCCCACTGTATCTGCCTGTTTACTCTTGAACTGTAAGGTTAAACAGGGACAATAAAGTTAAAATTAAGCTTTCATGCATACAATTAAAAAAACAACATAAAAATGTTATCAAAAGGACAATGTTCTTTAAATGATCCTTTATAGATGAGTAGACTTAGGCAGGCTAATAAAAGCTCAGGAGCATGCACGTGTCTTTAGAATTCTATAGCAGCAGTGTTTGCAACTATGTATACAATTGCTACAAACCCTTAGGTCACTTATTTATTCTGCTTTTTTTGTGTGTTTCTGATAAGGGTGCATCTAATGTGTACGTTTAGCCACTGTTTTACCGCTTCTTTTTCCCATCACAAGAGTTTCTGATAAGGGCGCATCTAAGGTGTACGTTTAGCCACTGTTTTTCCGCTTCTTTTTCCCATCACAAGAGTTTCTGATAAGGGCGCTTCTAACGTGTACGTTTAGCCACTGTTTTTCCGCTTCTTTTTCCCATCACAAGAGTTTCTGATAAGAATGCATCTAACGTGTACGTTTAGCCACTGTTTTTCCGCTTCTTTTTCCCATCACAAGAGTTTCTGATAAGGGTGCATCTAACGTGTACTTTTAGCCACTGTTTTTCCGCTTCTTTTTCCAATCACAAGAGTTTCTGATAAGGGCGCATCTAACGTGTACGTTTAGCCACTGTTTTTCTGCTTCTTTTTCCCATCACAAGAGTTTCTGATAAGGGTGCATCTAACGTGTACGTTTAGCCACTGTTTTTCCGCTTCTTTTTCCCATCACAAGAGTTTCTGATAAGGGCGCATCTAACGTGTACGTTTAGCCACTGTTTTCCACTTCTTTTTCCCATCACAAGAGTTTCTGATAAGGGTGCATCTAGCGTGTACGTTTAGCCACTGTTTTTCCGCTTCTTTTTCCCATCACAAGAGTTTCTGATAAGTGTACATCTAACGTGTACGTTTAGCCACTGTTTTTCTGCTTCTTTTTCCCATCACAAGAGTTTCTGATAAGGGTGCATCTAACGTGTACGTTTAGCCACTGTTTTTCCACTTCTTTTTCCCATCACAAGAGTTTCTGATAAGGGCGCATCTAACGTGTACGTTTAGCCACTGTTTTCCACTTCTTTTTCCCATCACAAGAGTTTCTGATAAGGGTGAATCTAGCGTGTACGTTTAGCCACTGTTTTTCCGCTTCTTTTTCCCATCACAAGAGTTTCTGATAAGGGCGCATCTAACTTGTACGTTTAGCCACTGTTTTCCACTTCTTTTTCCCATCACAAGAGTTTCTGATAAGGGTGCATCTAGCGTGTACGTTTAGCCACTGTTTTTCCGCTTCTTTTTCCCATCACAAGAGTTTCTGATAAGGGCGCATCTAACTTGTACGTTTAGCCACTGTTTTTCCGCTTCTTTTTCCCATCACAAGAGTTTCTGATAAGGGTGCATCTAACGTGTACGTTTAGCCACTGTTTTTCCGCTTCTTTTTCCCATCACAAGAGTTTCTGATAAGGGCGCATCTAACGTGTACGTTTAGCCACTGTTTTCCACTTCTTTTTCCCATCACAAGAGTTTCTGATAAGGGTGCATCTAACGTGTACGTTTAGCCACTGTTTTTCCGCTTCTTTTTCCCATCACAAGAGTTTCTGATAAGGGCGCATCTAACTTGTACGTTTAGCCACTGTTTTCCACTTCTTTTTCCCATCACAAGAGTTTCTGATAAGGGCACATCTAACGTGTACGTTTAGCCACTGTTTTTAAGCTTCTTTTCCTATCACAAGTGTTTCTGATAAGGGTGCATCTAACGTGTACGTTTAGCCACTGTTTTTCCGCTTCTTTTTCCCATCACAAGAGTTTCTGATAAGTGTACATCTAACGTGTATGTTTAGCCACTGTTTTTTCGCTTCTTTTTCCCATCACAAGAGATTCTGATAAGGGTGCATCTAACGTGTATGTTTAGCCACTGTTTTTCCGCTTCTTTTCCCATCACAAGAGTTTCTGATAAGGATGCATCTAACGTGTACGTTTAGCCACAGTTTTTTCGCTTCTTTTTCTCATCACAAGAGTTTCTGATAAGGGCGCACCTAACGTATACGTTTAGCCACTGTTTTTCCGCTTCTATTTCCCATCACAAGAGTTTCTGATAAGTGTACATCTAACGTGTATGTTTAGCCACTGTTTTTCTGCTTCTTTTTCCCATCACTAGAGTTTCTGATAAGGGCACATCTAACGTTTACGTTTAGCCACTGTTTTTTCGCTTCTTTTCCCATCACAAGAGTTTCTGATAAGGGTACATCTAACGTGTATGTTTAGCCACTGTTTTTTCGCTTCTTTTTCCCATCACAAGAGATTCTGATAAGGGTGCATCTAACGTGTATGTTTAGCCACTGTTTTTCCGCTTCTTTTCCCATCACAAGAGTTTCTGATAAGGATGCATCTAACGTGTACGTTTAGCCACAGTTTTTTCGCTTCTTTTTCTCATCACAAGAGTTTCTGATAAGGGCGCACCTAACGTATACGTTTAGCCACTGTTTTTCCGCTTCTATTTCCCATCACAAGAGTTTCTGATAAGTGTACATCTAACGTGTATGTTTAGCCACTGTTTTTCTGCTTCTTTTTCCCATCACTAGAGTTTCTGATAAGGGCACATCTAACGTTTACGTTTAGCCACTGTTTTTTCGCTTCTTTTCCCATCACAAGAGTTTCTGATAAGGGTACATCTAACGTGTACGTTTAGCCACTGTTTTTCCGCTTCTTTTCCCATCACAAGAGTTTCTGATAAGGGCGCATCTAACGTGTACGTTTAGCCACTGGTTTTCCGCTTCTTTTTCCCATCACAAGAGTTTCTGATGAGGGTGCATCTAACGTGTACGTTTAGCCACTGTTTTTCCGCTTCTTTTCCCATCACAAGAGTTTCTGATAAGGGTACATCTAACGTGTATGTTTAGCCACTGTTTTTCCACTTCTTTTCCCATCACAAGAGTTTCTGATAAGGATGCATCTAACGTGTACGTTTAGCCACTGTTTTTCCGCTTCTTTTTCCCATCACAAGAGTTTTTGATAAGGGTGCATCTAACGTGTACGTTTAGCCACTGTTTTTCCGCTTCTTTTTCCCATCACAAGAGTTTCTGATAAGGGTACATCTAACGTGTAAGTTTAGCCACTGTTTTTCGGCTTCTTTTTCCCATCACAAGAGTTTCTGATAAGGGTGCATCTAATGTGTACGTTTAGCCACTGTTTTTCCACTTCTTTTTCCCATCACAAGAGTTTCTGATAAGGGCACATCTAATGTGTATGTTTAGCCACTGTTTTTCCGCTTCTTTTACCCATCACAAGAGTTTCTGATAAGGGCACATCTAATGTGTACATTTAGCCACTGTTTTTCCGCTTCTTTTTCCCATCACAAGTGTTTCTGATAAGGGCGCATCTAATGTGTACGTTTAGCCACTGTTTTTCCGCTTCTTTTTCCCATCACAAAAGTTTCTGATAAGGGTGCATCTAACGTGTACGTTTAGCCACTGTTTTTCCGCTTCTTTTCCCATCACAAGAGTTTCTGATAAGGGCGCACCTAACG
This sequence comes from Bombina bombina, assembly GCF_027579735.1. NCBI lineage: Eukaryota > Metazoa > Chordata > Amphibia > Anura > Bombinatoridae > Bombina > Bombina bombina. The sequence goes on along the minus strand of NC_069510.1, from coordinate 18,861,391 downwards.
TGTACGTTTAGCCACTGTTTTTCCGCTTCTTTTTCCCATCACAAGAGTTTCTGATAAGGGTGCATCTAGCGTGTACGTTTAGCCACTGTTTTTCCGCTTCTTTTTCCCATCACAAGAGTTTCTGATAAGGGTGCATCTAGCGTGTACGTTTAGCCACTGTTTTTCTGCTTCTTTTTCCCATCACAAGAGTTTCTGATAAGGGTGCATCTAACGTGTACGTTTAGCCACTGTTTTTCCACTTCTTTTTTCCATCACAAGAGTTTCTGATAAGGGTGCATCTAATGTGTACGTTTAGCCACTGTTTTTCCGCTTCTTTTCCCATCACAAGAGTTTCTGATAAGGGTGCATCTAACGTGTACGTTTCGCCACTGTTTTTCCGCTTCTTTTTCCCATCACAAGAGTTTCTGATAAGGGTACATCTAATGTGTACGTTTAGCCACTGTTTTTCCGCTTCTTTTTCCCATCACAAGAGTTTCTGATAAGGGCACATCTAACGTGTACGTTTAGCCACTGTTTTTCCGCTTCTTTTCCCATCACAAGAGTTTCTGATAAGGGCGCACCTAACGTGTACGTTTAGCCACTGTTTTTCCGCTTCTTTTTCCCATCACAAGAGTTTCTGATAAGGGTGCATCTAGCGTGTACGTTTAGCCACTGTTTTTCCGCTTCTTTTTCCCATCACAAGAGTTTCTGATAAGGGTGCATCTAACGTGTACGTTTAGCCACTGTTTTTCCGCTTCTTTTTTCCATCACAAGAGTTTCTGATAAGGGTGCATCTAACGTGTAAGTTTAGCCACTGTTTCTCTTGTTAAGTGTATCCAGTCCACGGATCATCCATTACTTATGGGATATATTCTCCTTCCCAACAGGAAGCTGCAAGAGTCCACCCACAGCAAAGCTGCTATATAGCTCCTCCCCTAACTGCCATTACCAGTCATTCTCTTGCAAGTCTCAACATAGATAGGAGGTCGTGAGAGTCTGTGGTTTTTTATACTTAGTTTATTTCTTCAATCAAAAGTTTGTTATTTTTAAATGGCACCGGAGTGTGCTGTTTATCTCAGGCAGTATTTGGAAGAAGAATCTGCCTGCGTTTTTTCTATGATCACACATTCTGAGGAGTAAGGTACTTCAGAGGGGGAATGGCGTGCAGGTTTTCCTGCAAATAAGGTATGTGCAGTAAATATTTTTCTAAGGAATGGAATTGACTAAGAAAATACTGCTGATACCGAAGTAATGTAAGTACAGCCTTTAAATGCAGTGAAAGCGACTGGTACCAGGCTGATTGATAGAGATATATGCTAAGGTATGTGCAGTAATATATTTTTCTAAGGAATGGAATTGACTAAGAAAATACTGCTGATACCGAAGTAATGTAAGTAAAGCCTTAAATGCAGTGATAGCGACTGGATCAGGCTTATTAATAGACATACATACTCTTATAAGAATGTGTTTTAAAACGTTTGCTGGCATGTTTAATCGTTTTTTAACATATGTTTGGTGATAAAACTTATTGGGGCCTAATTTTTCCACATGGCTGGCTTAAATTTTGCATAGAAACAGTTATAGGGAAGGTAATCCACAGTTTTGTTGTGTCTGTTTAAAAAAATGTGTTTTTTTTTTTTTTTTTTTTATCTGTTTTTTGCATTAAGGGGTTAATCATCCATTTGCAAGTGGGTGCAATGCTCTGTTAACTTATTACATGTACTGTAAAAATTTCGTTTGATTTACTGCCTTTTTTCACTGTTTTTCAAATTTTGACAAAATTTGTTTCTCTTAAAGGCACAGTAACGTTTGTTATATTTGCTTGTTAACTTGATTTAAAGTGTTTTCCAAGCTTACTAGTCTCTTTATTAGTTCTAACATGTCTAACATAGAGGAGGCTCTGTGTTTATTATGTTTAAAGCCATGGTGGAACCCCATTTTAGAATGTGTACCAGATGTACTGATTTCATGTTAAACAATAAAGATCATTTTTTGTATTTAAAAACATTATCACCAGAGGATTCTGTCGAGGGGGAAGTTATGCCGACTAACTCTCCCCACGTGTCAGACCCTTTGACTCCCGCTTTAGGGACTCACGCTCAAATGGCGCCAAGTACATCAAGGGCACCCATAGCGTTTATTTTACCAGAGGATTCTGTCGAGGGGGAAGTTATGCCGACTAACTCTCCCCACGTGTCAGACCCTTTGACTCCCGCTCCAGGGACTCACGCTCAAATGGCGCCAAGTATATCAATGGCGCCCATAGCGTTTATTTTACAAGACATGGCAAAGGTTGTGTATAATACACTGGCAGCAGTATTAGTCAGACTACCTGAAATTAAAGGAAAGCAAAACAGCTCTGGGGGTAGATACAGAGCATACAGACGCTTTAAGAACCATGTCTGATACTACCTCACAATATGCTTAGTCTGTGGGTGATATTTGTGACTCAGGGAAGATGATTTAACCTGATTCTGATATTTCTACATTTAAAATTTATGCTTGAGAACCTCCACTTGTTGCTCAGGGAGGCTTTAGCTGCTCTGAATGAATGTGTACAATCGCAGTGTCAGAGAAATTGTGTAGACTGGATAAATAATATGCAGTGCCGGTGTGTACTTATGTTTTTCCAATACCTAAAGAGGTTTACTAAAATTTTTCATAAGGAATGGGATAGACCAGGTGTGCCGTTCTCTTCCCCTCCTATTTTTTAGAAAAATGTTTTCTAATAGTTGCCACCACACGGGACTTATGGCAGACAGTTCCTAAGGTGGAGACAAGAGTTTCTACTCTAGCTAAGCGTACCACTACCTCTGGCGAGGACTGTTGTGCTTTTTTAGATCCAATGGATAAAAAATGTTTATTCAACAAGGTTTTATCCTGCAGCCCCTTGCACGCATTGCTCCTGTCACTGCTGCTGCGACGTTCTGGTTTGAGTCTCTTGATGAGGCTTTACAGGCTCCATTGGATGAATATATTTGACAAGCTTAGAGCACTTAAGCTAGCCAATTCCTTTGTTTTCTGATGCCTTTGTTCCTTTGACTAGACTAACGGCTAAGAATTCTGTTTTTTACTATACTGGCGCGCAGAGCGCTATGGCTTATATCATGGTCAGCTGTCGTGACTTTAATAAATAAGCTACTTAACTTCCCTTCAAGGGGCAGACCCTATTCAGGCCTAGTTTGAAGGAGATTATTACTTATATCACTGGAGGAAAAGATCATGCCCCTCCTCAGGACAGGTCCAAATCAAGGGACAAAAAAGGCCTAATTTTCATGCCTTTCGAAAATTCAAGGCAGGTGTGGCATCAACTTCCTCTAAGGCAGACAACCGGACCTGGAACAAAGATAAGCAGGTCAAGGAGCCTGCTGCTGCCTCTAAAACAGCATGATGAACGGACCCCTATCTGGTAACGGATCCTATAGGGGGCAGACTTCATTCTTCGCCCAGGCGTGGGCAAGAGATGCCCAGGATCCCTGGGCATTGGAAATTATACCCCAGAGATATCTTCTGGATTTCAAAGCTTTCCCCCCCAAAAAAGGGGAGTTTTTGCCTTTCACATTTATCTGCAAACCAGATAAAGAAAGAGACATTCTTGCATTGTGTACGTGACCCATTCAGTTCCAATAGAGGAACAGGGACACAGTTTTCCTCAAATCGGTTTGTGGTTCCCAAGGAAAGGAAACCTTCAGACCTATTTTGGATCTAAAAGATCTTAAACAAATTCTTTAGAATTCTATCATTTAAGATGGAAACTATTCGTACCATCTTAACTATGATCCAGGAGAGTCAATAGAGGACTACAATGGATTTGAAGGATGCTTATCCTCACATTACGATGCATAAAGATCACCATCGGTTTTTCAGGTTTGCCTTTCTAGACAGGCATTACCAGTTTGTAGCTCTTTCCTTTGGGTTAACTACAGCCCCTAGAATCTTTATGGAGGTTCTGGGGTCACTTTGGCGGTCCTTAGGCCGCGGGGCATAGAAGTGGCCCCTTATTTAGACGACATCCTGATACAGGCGTCAAACATCCAAGTTGCCAAGTCTCATACGGACGTAGTACTGGCATTTCTGAGATCGCATGGGTGGAAAGTGAACAAGGAAAGAGTTCTCTATCCCCAATATCAAGGGTTTCCCTCCTAGGGATTCTGATAGATTTTGTAGAAATTAAAATTTACCTGACGGAGTCCAGGTTGTCAAAGTTTCTAAATTTCTGCCGTGTTCTTCATTCCATCCGCGCCCTTTGGTGGCTCAGTACATGAATGTAATCGGCTTAATGGTAGCGGCAAGGGACATAGTACCGTTTGCACGCCTACATTTCAGACCACTGCAACTATGCATGCTCAGCCAGAGGAACAGGGATTACACAGATTTGTTCTCCTGTTAAATCCGGACCAAGAAACCAGAGATTCTCTTCTCTGGTGACTATCTCGGGTCCATCTGTCCAAGGGTATGACCTTCCGCAGGTCAGATGGGACAATTGTTACAACAGATGCCAGCCTTTTAGGTTGGGATACAGTCTGGAACTCCCTGAAGGCTCAGGGATAGTGGACTCAGGAGGAGACCCTCCTTCTAATGAATATTCTGGAACTGGGAGCGATATTCCATGCTTTTCAGACTTGGCCTCAGTTAGCAACTCTGAGGTACATCATATTTCAGTCGGACAATATCACAACTGTGGCTTACATCAACCATCAAGGGGGAACAGAAGTTCCCTAGCAATGTTAGAAGTCTTAAAATAATTCACTGGACAGAGACTCACTCTTGTCTAAAAGCTATCCCTATCCCAGGTGTTGAGAACTGGGAGGCAGATTTTCTAAGTCGTCAGACTTTTCATCCGGGGGAGTGGGAATTCCCTCCGGAGGGGTTTGCACAAGATCAAGCAGGAGAGTGCTTTGGTGATTTTGACAGCGCCTGCGTGGCCACGCAGGACCTGGTATGCAGATCTGGTGGACATGTCATCCTTTCCACCACGGTCTCTGCTTCTGAGACAGGACCCTCTACCTCAGGGTCTTTTCAACCATCTAAATATAACTAATCTGAGATGGACTGCCTGGAGACAGAACGCTTGATGTTATCAAAGCATGGCTTCTCTGAGTCAGTAATTGATACCTTAATACAGGCATAAAAGCCTGTCTCTAGGAAAATTTAACATAAGATATGGTGTAAATATCTTATTGTTATGAATCCAAGGGTTACTCATGGAGTAAAGTCTGGATTCCCAGGATATTATCTTTTCTCCAAGATGATTTTGAGAAAAGGGTTGTCAGCTAGTTCTTTAAAAGGACAGATTTCTACTCTGTCTATTCTTTTGCACAAGCGTCTGGCAGGTATTCTAGACGTTCAGGCATTTGGTCAGGCTTTGGTTAGAACCAAGCCTGTGGTTAAAAATGTTGCTCCACCATGGAGCTTAAAGCTGGTTCTTAAGGTTCTTCAAGGAGTTCCATTTGAACCTTTTCATTCCATAGATATCAAACTTCTATCTTGGAAAGTTCCTTTTTGGTAGCTATTTCCTCGGCTCATAGAGTCTCCGAGTTATCTGCGTTGCAATGTGATTCTCCTTATCTGGTTCTCCGTACGGATAAGGTAGTCCTGTGTACCAACCTGGGTTTTTACCTAAGGTGGTATCTAACAAGAATATCACTCAAGAGATTGTTGTTCCATTCTTGTATCCTAATCCTTCTTCAAAGAAGGAACGTCTATTACACAATTTGGACGTGGTTCGTGTTTTAAAGTTTTACTTACAAGCTACTACAGATTTTCATCAAACATTCACCTTGTTTGTTGTCTATTCTGGACAGAGGAGAGGTCAAAGGACTTCAGCAACCTCTCTGTCTTTTTGGTTAAAAAGCATAATTCATTTAGCTTATGAGACTGCTGGACAGCAGCCTCCTGAAGGGATTACAGCTCATTCTACTAGAGCTGTGGTTTTCACTTAGGCCTTTTTTAAATGTGGCTTCTGTTGAACAGATTACAAGACAGAGTCTTGGTCTGCGTTTCATACTTTTTCAAATTTAACAAATTTGATACCTTGCTTCTTCGGAGGCTATTTTTGGGAGAAAGGGTTTTTTACAGGCAGTGGTAACTTCCGTTTAAGTACCTGCCTTGTCCCTCCCATCATCCGTGTACTTTAGCTTTGGTATTGGTATCCCATAAGTAATGGATGATCCGTGGACTGGATACACTTAACAAGAGAAAACATAATTTATGCTTACCTGATAAATTTATTTCTCTTGTAGTGTATCCAGTCCACGGCCCGCCCTGTCACTTTAAGGCAGGTAATTTTTCCATTAAACTACAGTCACCACTGCACCCTATGGTTTTCCTTTCTCTGCATGTTTTCGGTCGAATGACTGGTAATGGCAGTTAGGGGAGGAGCTATATAGCAGCTTTGCTGTGGGTGGACTCTTGCAGCTTCCTGTTGGGAAGGAGAATATATCCCATAAGTAATGGATGATCCGTGGACTGGATACACTACAAGAGAAATAAATGTATCAGGTAAGCATAAATTATGTTTTTTCCGCTTCTTTTTCCCATCACAAGAGTTTCTGATAAGGATGCATCTAATGTGTACGTTTAGCCACTGTTTTTCCACTTCTTTTTCCCATCACAAGTGTTTCTGATAAGGGTGCATCTAACGTGTACGTTTAACCACTGTTTTTCCGCTTCTTTTTCCCATCACAAGAGTTTCTGATAAGGGTGCATCTAGCGTGTACGTTTAGCCACTGTTTTTCCGCTTCTTTTTCCCATCACAAGAGTTTCTGATAAGGGTGCATCTAACGTGTACGTTTAGCCACTGTTTTTCCGCTTCTTTTTTCCATCACAAGAGTTTCTGATAAGGGTGCATCTAACGTGTACGTTTAGCCACTGTTTTTCAGCTTCTCTTCCCATCACAAGAGTTTCTGATAAGGGTGCATCTAAGGTAGAAGTTGGGTCACTGATTTGTTTGTGTGTTTCTCCCCCTCTTCTCTTATCGCCATGGACTCCTTCCACACAAAATAAAATGATCCATTTTTAATATTATTTATTTTTTTTATTATTATTTTTATAGTAATTTGTTTGCTACAAATGTTTTTTTTGTGATAGTAATGGCTGTTTTCCTTTGTTTCATTAAGGATCTAATGTTGGAAACATAAATAAAGCAGTAAAAGGAAACAAACACAGCTGCCATAGAATTCTAAAGTGCCATGCATGGTCATCACCTCCTATCTGCCTACCTAGGTTTACTCTTCACCAACACAGAATACCTGTAGAACTAAGTAAATATGATGATAGAAATAAAGAAGTGGAAAGATTTCTAATATTGTATGCTCTGAATAACCAAAGCTTCATTGTACATATGTGCCAGATATTCATGTATTCCCTAACAGTATTTTTCATTACCACCTCAATCTATCAATCTGTTTCATGAATCAGCCACCCGTTGTATCAAGAAGTTCTTCTGCAAATTACTCCTGAACCTCCTATCCTCCAACTCATTTAATCAAAATAATTGAACCTGATGAATTAATTTGCACTCAGGCAGAAAGATCTTAAAATTCCTAACCATTTGCATCTCGTGAGTCTGAGCACTGCCAATCAAACCAGTTCCCACTGAATGTCCATTATAATCCCTCTTTACATTGTGTAAAACAATATGTTAATATAATACACAAAATACATATCCGAAGCCACATCAATGTGTATATATCATTATACATTAATATGTCAAAGAAAAACTATTGGCTAGATTACGAGTTTTGCGTTAGGCTGAAAAGCAGCGTTAACGGGTCCTAACGCTGCTTTTTCACTACCGCTGGTATTACGAGTCTTGCAGGTTTAGGGGCACCGCACACTTCTTTGGCCGCAAAACGACTTACGTAATCTTCGTAAAGTCTTTTTTCTATGGGACTTCCATAGCGCCGGTATTACGAGTCTGTCCTGGGAGGCCAAAAAGTGAGCGGTACACCCTATACCTCCAAGATCCCTAACGCATTTTAAAGTCAGTAGTTAAGAGTTTTATGGTACAACGCCGTAACATAAAACTCATAACTAAAGTGCTAAAAAGTACACTAACACCCATAAACTACCTATTAACCCCTAAACCGAGGCCCTCCCACATCACAAACACTATAATAAATTTTTTAACCCCTAATCTGCCGCTCCGGACATCGCCGCCACTATAATGAACATATTAACCCCTAAACCGCCGCACTCCCGCCTCGCAAAAACTAGTTAAATATTATTATGCAGATACCCTGTAAACACAGAAGATATAGGCGCCTTATGGAACAGTATCGTTGGACAAAGACAAGCAGGTAAGTCACAAACACCCTGTTACAGGGGGGTACTCACATAGGAAGCGGCACAACAGTTTGCCTAACACAGCAAGACGGGACCTTTTGTCGCCCGACAGACATTGACACAGGAACCCTTGCGTTGTTAGCAGCAGCCAGTCGGCAAAAGCAGAGGGTCTGACTTCACAGTGGGAGCCGTCCGAGGAGTAGCCAATGACAGTGCTAGTATTCTGGCAAAGTGTGATAGCAGTTAGGTGGACCAAATAAAATGCCACAAACGTAGAGCAGGTGATAATTCAACGGCCAACAGTTTATTAGGACCAGAGAATAATTAAAAACAAGTCAGAACGTACAGCAATGCGTTTCTCAACCCTAAGGTTACATATTATTAACCCCTAATCTGCCGTCCCTAACATCACAGACACCTACATTACACTTATTAACCCCTAATCTGCCACTCCGGACATCGCCGCCACCTACATTATACTTATAAGTCTAACCCTAACACCCCCTAACTTAAATCTAATTAAAATAAATCTAAATAATTACAATTATTACCTAAATAATTCCAATTTAAAACTAAATACTTATTTATAAAATAAACCCTAAGCTACCTACAATATAACATTGTAGCTAGCTTAGGGTTTATATTTTATTTTACAGACAAGTTTGTATTTATTTTAACTAGGTAGAATAGTTACTAAATAGTTATTAACTATTTAATAACTACCTAGCTAAAATAAATACAAATTTACCTGTAAAATAAAAACTAACCTAAGTTACACTAACACCTAACACTACGCTACAATTAAATAAATTAACTAAATTAAAAACAATTAAATAAATTAAATTAAATTAGCTAAATCACAAAAAAAACACTAAATTACAGAAAATAAAAAACAAATTACAGATCTTTAAACTAATTACACCTAATCTAATATCCCTATCAAAATAAAATAAGCCCCCCCAAAATAAAAAAAAAAACCCTAGTCTAAACTAAACTATTAATAGCCCTTAAAAGGGCCTTTTGCCCTATTAAGAAATCAGCTCTTTTACCTGTAAAAAAAATACAAACAACCCCCCAAAAGTAAAACCCACCACCCACACAACCAACCCCCCAAATAAAAACCTAACTAAAAAAACCTAAGCTCCCCATTCCCCTGAAAAGGGCATTTGGATGGGCATTGCCCTTAAAAGGGCTGTTAGCTCTTTTGCGGCCCAAAGCCCTAACCTAAAAATAAAACTCACCCAATACACCCTTAGGAAAACCTAACACTAACCCCCTGAAGATCGACTTACTGTTCTGAAGACCAGACATCCATCCTCAAGGAAGCGACAGACGTCTTCATCCAACCGGGCCGAAGTCCTCAACGAAGTCGGGAGAAGTCTTCATCCAAGCCGTTCGAAGTGGTCCTCCAGACGGGCAGAAGTCTTCATCCAGACGGCATCTTCTATCTTCATCCATCCGACACCGAGCGGCTCCATCTTCAAGACTTCTGACATGGAGCATCCTCTTCATCCGGAATCTTCTCACTGAATGAAGGGTCCTTTAAGTCACGTCATCCAAGATGGCGTCCCTTAGATTCCGATTTGCTGATAGAATTCTATCAGCCAATCGGAATTAAGGTAAAAAAAAAATCCTATTGGCTGATGCAATCAGCCAAAAAGGATTGAAGTTCCATCCTATTGGCTGATCTATTGGAACAGCCAATAGAATGCAAGCTCAATCCTATTTGCTGATTGGATCAGCCTATAGGATTGAACTTCAATCCTATTGGCTGATTGCATCAGCCAATAGGATTTTTTCTACCTTAATTCCGATTGGCTGATAAAATTCTATCAGCCAATCTGAATCTAAGGGACGCCATCTTGGATGACATCATTTAAAGGAACCGTCATTCAGTAAGAAGACTCCGGATGAAGAGGATGCTCCGTGTCGGATGTCTTGAAGATGGAGCCGCTCCGCATCGGATGGATGAAGATAGAAGATGCCGTCTGAATGAAGACTTATGCCCATCTGGAGGACTACTTCGCCCGGCTTGGATGAAGACTTCTCCCGGCTTCGTTGAGGACTTCGGCCCGGTTGGATGAAGACTTCTGCCGCTTCCTTGAGGATGGATGTCCGGTCTTCAGAACAGTAAGTCGATCTTCAGGGGGTTAGTGTTAGGTTTTTTTAAGGGTGTATTGTGTGGGTTTTATTTTTAGGTTAGGGCTTTGGGCCGCAAAAGAGCTAACTGCCCTTTTAAGGGCAATGCCCATCCAAATGCCTTTTTCAGGGCAATGAGGAGCTTAGGTTTTTTTAGTTAGGGCTTTATTTGGGGGGTTGGTTGTGTGGGTGGTGGGTTTTACTGTTGGGGGGTGTTTGTATTTTTTTTTACAGGTAAAAGAGCTGATTTCTTTGGGGCAATGCCCCGCAAAAGGCCCTTTTAAGGGCTTTTGATAGTTTAGGCTAGGTTTTTTTTTTATTTTGATAGGGCTATTAGATTAGGTGTAATTAGTTTAAATATCTTGTAATTTGTTTATTATTTTCTGTAATTTAGTGTTTGTTTTTTTGTACTTTAGCTAATTTAATTTATTTAATTGTATTAAATTTAGGTCATTTATTTAATTATAGTGTAGTGTTAGGTGTTAGTGTAAGACAGGTTAGGTTTAAATTTTACAGGTCAATTTGTATTTATTTTAGCAAGGTAGTTATTAAATAGTTAATTATAGTTAACTATTTAGTAACTATTCCACCTAGTTAAAATAAATACAAACTTGCCTGTAAAATAAAAATAAACCCTAAACTAGCTACAATGTAACTATTAGTTATATTGTAGCTAGCTTAGGGTTTATTTTACTGGTACGTATTTCGTTTTAAATAGGAATAATGTAGTTAATTATAGTAATTTTATTTAGATTTACTTAAATTATATTTACGTTAGGGGGTGTTAGGGTTAGGATTAGACTTAGGTTTAGGGGTTAATACATTTAGTATAGTGGCTGCGACGTTGGGGGCGGCAGATTAGGGGTTAATAAATGTAGGTAGGTGGCGGCGATGTTAGGGACGGCAGGTTAGGGGTTATTTAACTAATGTTTGCGGAGCGGGAGTGCGGTTGTTGAGGGGTTAATATGTTTATTATAGTGGCGGCGATGTCCGGAGCGGTAGATTAGGGGTTAATAAGTATAATGTAGGTGGCAACTATGCGGGGCGGCAGATTAGGGGTTAATAAAAATAATGTAGGTGTCGGTGATGTTGGGGGCAGCAGATTAGGGGTTCATAAGTATAATGTAGGTGGCGGCAGTGTCTGGAGCGGCAGATTAGGGGTTAATAAGTATAATGTAGGTGTCGGCAATGTCAGGGGCAGCAGATTAGGGGTTAATAAGTGTAAGATTACGGTTGTTTAGACCCGGGGTTCATGTTAGGGTGTTAGGTGTAAACATAAAATGTTTCCCCATAGGAATCAATGGGGTTGCGTTACTGAGTTTTACGCTGCTTTTTTGCAGGTGTTAGACTTTTTCTCAGCCGGCTCTCCCCGTTGATTCCTATGGGGAAATTGTGCACAAGCATGTACAACCAGCTCACCGCTGACTTAAGCAGTGTTGGTATTGAAGTGCGGTATGGAGCACAATTTTGCTCAACGCTCACTTCTTGCCTTTTAACGCCGGGTTTGTAAAAACCTGCAATACCAGCACTGTAGGTAAGATAGCGGTGAGAGAAAACTGCTCGTTAGCACCGCATAGCCTCTAACGCAAAACTCGTAATCAGGCCGATTGTTTTTATAACTGGGAGATTAGCAAAGATAACTGAAAAAGTGAGTACTTGAAGTGTATATTTTACTTAAAGGGATACAAAACTCAATTTTTTTATTTCATGATTCAGATAGAGCAGGCAATTTTAAGCAACTTTCTAATTTACTCTTATTATCATTTTTCTTTGTTCTCTTGCTATCTTTATTTGAAAAGCAGGAATGTAAAACTTAGGAGCCGGCCCATTTTAGGTTGAGCACTCTGGATAGCGCTTGCTTATTGATGGATACATTTAGCCACCAATAAGCAAACATAACCCAGGTTCTGAACCAACAAAAAAACGGGCCGGCTCCTTAGTTTGCTGATGGTTGAACTGGAAAATGTAACCATAATGACTGCATCTGGGAGAGAACTTAGAGTATCTGAAACTAAAGGAAAATAAATGTATATGACTATATTGTCTGTATGCAATCTCTAGCGTGTAGTTATATAACTGTGTGGCATGACTGTATATAAAGGAATTACTGACATTTTCAATCTGGCGTGTTTACTGTACTGCATCTATCTGACCAACATTCTCTTAAGAACATTCTTAACTGTTTCAGCTTAATAACATAATTTGTTGCGTGATATCCGATTTTTCCATGTAGGGTTTGTTCATGACAAGTTTTGCTGGGGGAAAAAATGTTCCAACATACTCGTTTTTGTAAAAGCTATTTCTTTTCCATCTGTGAATAAGGGAATTTTTTTTTTATTGTGTTACTCTCTACTTTGTGTTTTTTTTTTCTTTCAGTCACATAATACATCCACCTTCTGTAGCACCCAGTACAAATGGGTAAATATGATTTGATGGCCGCTAACTATTTAGGTGCTGACAAAACAGATTTCCACTGATGACATTTACTGTTGCCTAAACAAATATTCATGCAGCGCTGCGCCAATTGCAGAAGAGTAGGGATGTCAGTAATCTTGTCTGGTATGTTTGAGATCTTCAACTTTAGAGGTTGCAGAGAGATTAAAGGGACGTTAATCACAAAACGTTTATTGTCTGATTCAGATAGAGCTTATTCTAGATGTGGCTGGTAACAGTTGACTGGGGGAAGTGGCTTACACCCATGAGTGTCTTTAGGACTCTAAACCAGGGCCCCAGGTCCAATTTTTAAGGCACCAGAGGTCATATAAAGTCTAAAAAACTCAAAGATTTTGCATTATTTCATTCCATGCTGGTGAGTTTTTGGGCATCAGGATCCAAATCAGAGCCAGTTTTACTTAACATTGGTTTAAGCCATTTTTGATGCCTCAATAATTAAACAAATGTTTGACTGGATGGCTGCTTTTTGCATTTATTTAATGAAAATACATACGGGGGAAATGTGTTTTGAAAACCAGATTTGGACCCATAACACAAAGGTTATATTTTCATCTCAGAGTTACAGAATCAGATGACAAAAGTACCATTAACTCATTAATATTTGTATTAGAAGGCTGTAAATAAAAACATTTCAGCATATTCAGTTCATTGAGATGTTTAGCAAGATTCATCGATACTTTCTAGACTGTTGAGGGTCTTGTTGTTAAGAAGAACTCATGTTTGGAATTTCGAGACTTCCTTCACCTTTCTATTCTAGGGTTTTTTTAGTGGGTGTATTCTTGCTGGAGAGAACGTAAGGCATCTCAGAAACCTTGTAGATGTGAACTTTCTTAATTACACCTTGCTGGTCTCCAGGGAAAAAGCTGTTTGATGAGGTCCCCAATATCAACAGTGCCCCTTTCTGTTTGCTTGCAATCAGTAGAAACTGAACCATGTAGTTGAAAGAGGAGCTGATTCACCCGGAACTTAAAGGGACACTAAACCCAATTTTTTTCTTTCATGATTGAGATAGAGCATGAAATTTTAAGCAACTTTCTAATTTACGCCTACTATCAAATTTTCTTCATTCTCTTGCTATCTTTATTCAAAAAGCAGGAATGTGATGCATAGGAGCAGGTCCATTTTTGGTTAAGAACCTGGGTTATGCTTGCTTATTGGTGGGTAAATGTAAGCCTCCAATAAGCAAGCGCTATCCATGGTGCTGAATCTAAAATGGGCTGGCTCGTAGATTTACATTTCTGCTTTTAAAATAAAGATAGCAAAAGAACAAAGATAAATTGATAATAGAAGTAAATTAGAAAGTTCAGTAGGGGAATGGTTAAGGTGTATGCACTGTTATTCAAAAAATGTAAAGAGTCTAAATTGTTAACGGTAACTTATGAATAAGTCCTTGTAAGGCCACTGCAAAAAATTCGGCTGTTTGTAGAGATAGAAATGTGACGGTGTTCCCCAAAACAACCCCCACAATATTGATATTCACAAGGGACCACTCTCAGACATCCGTATATAAAATAAAATAAATTGACTGACTCACCACTATTCAGTCTCTTGGTGAGATGCTTCCTCAGATCCGGATGCTGTATCCAGTGTTGATGTGAACAGTTGAGCCATGTAATCCAGGGTTCCTATTTTCTACCCACTAGTTTTACTTTTGGGGCCATAAAAAACGTCCACCTGATTCCCTTGGAAGAAAAGACAGCCAATGCAGTGTGCCACTAGCTCACCAACCGCTGTAGATATCCAAATCCTGTGCTCACTGTTTGGCCAAATGATAAGCTAAGCTTCAGAAAAAATGTATAACAGGAGCACCAAGTATATGGATAAAAAATCAAACTTTATTAGAACATAAAGGGTATCTTAACCCCTGGGTAAGAACATACATATATAATAGTCAAACAGATGAAAAAAGCCTTTTTTCATCTGTTTGACTATTATATATGTATGTTCTTACCCAGGGGTTAAGATACCCTTTATGTTCTAATAAAGTTTGATTTTTTATCCATATACTTGGTGCTCCTGTTATACATTTTTTTCTGAAAATTAGAAAGTTGCTTAAAATGTCATGCTCTATCTGAATCATGAAAGAAAAAAATTGGGTTCAGTGTCCCTTTAAGTCATCTTTCCTCCTTGCTTAGTCTTTATCAGAGAATATGCTCAGGTATTTTTGTACAATCACATTGTGACAGCCATCTTGGAAATCCTGCCATTATATTGTAAAGGCAAATTGTTACCCTTTACATAAACTGTAAAGCAACTTTCTCTGTTTGTTAAAGGTACACTGTACACAAAAATTTTCTTTCGTGATTCAGATTGAGCATGAAATTTTAAGCAACTTTCTAATTTACTCCTATTATCAAATTTTCTTGATTCTCTTGGTATCTTTATTTGAAATGCAAGAATGTAAGTTTAGATGCCGGCCCATTTTTGGTGAACAACCTGGGTTGTCCTTGCTGATTGGTGGATAAATTTATCCACCAATAAAAAAGTGCTGTCCAGAGTACTGAAACCAAAAAAAAACTTAGATGCCTTCTTTTTCAAATAATGATAGCAAGAGAACGAAAAAAAATTGATAATAGGAGTAAATTAGAAAGTTGCTTAAAATTGCATGCTGTTTCTGAATTACAAAAGAAAAAATTTGGGTTCAGTGTCCCTTTAAATAGATCCCTACGTTTCATGCGTTTCATACAATATATATCTAATGCCCAGGCTGTGACTTACTTGACTTTGTGCCCATTCTTGATGTTTTATCAGTACAAGTATTAAATATCAAAGTTCCATCTATATCACACATAAGAGCTGTTGTTTATCTGTATGACTTTGTAATAGAGGTGTACACAGGCGAAGGATTCAGGGTTAAACTGAATCGTTAGTAATGAATTTTAAAAAAACTTTGTTTTCTCCAACATTGGTGTGTCCGGTCCACGGCGTCATCCTTACTTGTGGGATATTCTCTTCCCCAACAGGAAATGGCAAAGAGTCCCAGCAAAGCTGGCCATATAGTCCCTCCTAGGCTCCGCCCACCCCAGTCATTCTCTTTGCCGTTGCACAGGCAACATCTCCACGGAGATGGTTAAGAGTTTTTTGGTCTTTTAAGGCTAAAAATAAGCCTAATTTTCGTCCCTTTCGCAGAAACGGACCGCCCTCTAATTCTGCATCCTCTAAGCAAGAGGGTAATGCCTCACAACCCAAACCAGCCTGGAAACCAATGCAAGGCTGGAACAAGGGTAAGCAGGCCAAGAAGCCTGCCACTGCTAACAAAACAGCATGAAGGAGTAGCCCCCGATCCGGGACCGGATCTAGTGGGGGGCAGACTCTCTCTCTTTGCTCAGGCTTGGGCAAGAGATGTTCAGGATCCTTGGGCGCTAGAAATAGTTTCTCAAGGTTATCTCCTGGAATTCAAGGAACTACCCCCAAGGGGAAGGTTCCACAGGTCTCACTTATCCTCAAACCAAATAAAGAGACAGGCATTCTTACATTGTGTAGAAGACCTGTTAAAGATGGGAGTGATACACCCAGTTCCAATAAAGGAACAAGGAATGGGATTTTATTCCAATCTGTTCGTAGTTCCCAAAAAAGAGGGAACGTTCAGACCAATTTTGGATTTGAAGATCCTAAACAAATTTTCTCAGGGTACCATAGTTCAAAATGGAAACTATTCGAACGATTCTACCCACCATCCAGGAAAGTCAATTTATGACTACCGTGGATCTAAAGGATGCGTACCTACATATTCCTATCCACAAAGAACAGCATCAGTTCCTAAGGTTCGCTTTTCTGGACAAGCATTACCAGTTTGTGGCCCTCCCATTCGGATTAGCCACTGCTCCAAGGATTTTCACAAAGGTGCTAGGGTCCCTTCTAGCGGTTCTAAGACCAAGGGGCATTGCAGTAGTACCTTACTTGGACGACATTCTAATTCAAGCGTCGTCCCTGTCAAAAGCAAAGGCTCATACGGACATCATTCTAGCCTTTCTCAGATCTCACGGATGGAAGGTGAACAAAGAAAAAAGTTCTCTGTCCCCGTCGACAAGAGTTCCCTTCTTGGGAACAATAATAGATTCCTTAGAAATGAGGATTTTTCTGACAGAGGTCAGAAAATCAAAACTTCTAAGCTCTTGTCAAGTGCTTCATTCTGTTCCTCGTCCTTCCATAGCGCAGTGCATGGAAGTAGTAGGATTGATGGTTGCAACAATGGACATAGTTCCTTTTGCACGAATTCATCTAAGACCATTACAACTGTGCATGCTCAAACAGTGGAATGGGGATTATACAGACTTGTCTCCAATGATTCAAGTAGATCAAAAGACCAGAGATTCACTCTGTTGGTGGCTGACCCTGGACCATCTGTCCCAGGGAATGAGCTTCCGCAGACCAGAGTGGGTCATTGTCACGACCGACGCCAGTCTAGTGGGCTGGGGCGCGGTCTGGGAATCCCTGAAAGCTCACGGTCTATGGTCTCGGGAAGAGTCTCTTCTCCCGATAAACATTCTGGAACTGAGAGCGATATTCAATGCTCTCAGAGCTTGGCCTCAACTAGCAAAGGCCAAATTCATAAGGTTCCAATCAGACAACATGACGACCATTGCATATATCAATCATCAGGGGGGAACAAGGAGTTCCCTGGCGATGAAAGAAGTGACCAAAATAATTCAATGGGCGGAGGATCACTCCTGCCACTTGTCTGCGATCCACATCCCAGGAGTGGAAAATTGGGAAGCGGATTTTCTGAGTCGTCAGACATTCCATCCGGGGGAGTGGGAACTCCATCCGGAAATCTTTGCCCAAATAACTCAATTATGGGGCATTCCAGACATGGATCTGATGGCGTCTCGTCAGAACTTCAAGGTTCCTTGCTACGGGTCCAGATCCAGGGATCCCAAGGCGACTCTAGTAGATGCACTAGTAGAACCTTGGACCTTCAACCTAGCTTATGTATTCCCACCGTTTCCTCTCATTCCCAGGCTGGTAGCCAGGATCAATCAGGAGAGGGCCTCTGTGATCTTGATAGCTCCTGCATGGCCACGCAGGACTTGGTATGCAGACCTGGTGAATATGTCATCGGCTCCACCATGGAAGCTACCTTTGAGACAGGACCTTCTTGTTCAGGGTCCATTCGAACATCCAAATCTGGTCTCCCTCCAACTGACGGCTTGGAGATTGAACGCTTGATTCTATCAAAGCGTGGGTTTTCAGATTCTGTTATAGATACTCTGGTTCAGGCCAGAAAACCTGTACCTAGAAAAATTTACCATAAAATATGGAAAAAATATATCTGTTGGTGTGAATCCAAAGGATTCCCATGGAATAAGATAAAAATTCCTAAGATTCTCTCCTTTCTACAAGAAGGTTTGGAGAAAGGATTATCTGCAAGTTCTCTAAAGGGACAGATCTCTGCTTTATCTGTCTTACTACACAAAAGACTGGCAGCTGTGCCAGATGTTCAAGCATTTGTTCAGGCTCTGGTTAGGATCAAGCCTGTTTACAGACCTTTGACTCCTCCCTGGAGTCTAAATCTAGTTCTTTCAGTTCTTCAAGGGGTTCCGTTTGAACCTTTACATTCCATAGATATTAAGTTACTATCTTGGAAAGTTTTGTTTTTAGTTGCAATTTCTTCTGCTAGAAGAGTTTCAGAGTTATCTGCTCTGCAGTGTTCTCCGCCCTATCTGGTGTTCCATGCAGATAAGGTGGTTTTGTGTACTAAGCCTGGTTTTCTTCCTAAAGTTGTTTTAACAAAAATATTAACCAGGAGATAGTAGTACCTTCTTTGTGTCCGAATCCAGTTTCAAAGAAGGAACGTTTGTTACACAATTTGGACGTTGTCCGTGCTCTAAAGTTCTATTTAGAGGCTACTAAAGATTTCAGACAAACCTTCCTTGTTTGTTGTTTATTCTGGTAAAAGGAGAGGTCAAAAAGCGACTTCTACCTCTCTTTCCTTTTGGCTTAAAAGCATTATCCGATTGGCTTATGAGACTGCCGGACGGCAGCCTCCTGAAAGAATCACAGCTCACTCCACTAGGGCTGTGGCTTCCACATGGGCCTTCAAGAACGAGGCTTCTGTTGACCAGATATGCAAGGCAGCGACTTGGTCTTCACTGCACACTTTTGCCAAATTTTACAAATTTGATACTTTTGCTTCTTCGGAGGCTATTTTTGGGAGAAAGGTTTTGCAAGCTGTGGTGCCTTCCGTTTAGGTAACCTGATTTGCTCCCTCCCTTCATCCGTGTCCTAAAGCTTTGGTATTGGTTCCCACAAGTAAGGATGACGCCGTGGACCGGACACACCAATGTTGGAGAAAACAGAATTTATGCTTACCTGATAAATTACTTTCTCCAACGGTGTGTCCGGTCCACGGCCCGCCCTGGTTTTTTAATCAGGTCTGATGAATTATTTTCTCTAACTACAGTCACCACGGTACCATATGGTTTCTCCTATATATATTTCCTCCTGTCCGTCGGTCGAATGACTGGGGTGGGCGGAGCCTAGGAGGGACTATATGGCCAGCTTTGCTGGGACTCTTTGCCATTTCCTGTTGGGGAAGAGAATATCCCACAAGTAAGGATGACGCCGTGGACCGGACACACCGTTGGAGAAAGTAATTTATCAGGTAAGCATAAATTCTGTTTTTCAAATATTCTTTTCCCATGATATTTGGTATTTATTTTGTTTTAAATTAAACAAATACTAAATATTCGGGGAGCATTTACATTCTTTTTCATTAAATGACTGTAAACACTCCTTTGCTACAGGTAAAGAAGTTCACCTGTAGCATTAAATACTAACCTTTAGCGCGCTGGAGATCTCTAAGCCTCTTATAAGTGGGGCCCGGGCTCTGTGAACAAGTGCCGGTGTTCTGTTAAGAGACCAAACTTTTGAAAAGAGCAAACCATGTCACTTCCTCTGACATTACATTAGCTGTTGTACACATTTTGACCCTAATGCGCATGCGTGCCAGTGTAATCACATACCTGGCCGCATACGTCACCGGTAAACTATTTACACCTGTGAAATTCAGAAGCCTTTCTATAGCGCATGCGTGGGATTTTCTATCTCAAATGGGGGGGTTTATGGAAAGCTGTTTATTCGTCTCCTCGGCAATATTCAGAAGTCCACTGCAACTACTCCCATTAAGCTGAGTCTCCGTGCGTGTATGGCAAACAGCCACTCGGCTATCGCCACTGCTTCTTCTGCTTGCAGTGGGGGGCGGACTTCCGAATATTGGCGAGGAGATGAATAAACAGCTTTCCATAAACCCCCCCATTTGTGATAGAAAATCCCACGCATGCGCTATAGAAAGGTTTCTGAATTTAACAAGTCTAAATAGTTTACCAGTGACGTATGCGGCCAGGTATGTGATGACGCTGGCACGCATGCGCATTAGGGTCAAAATGTGTACAACAGCTGATGTAACGTCCCGAGAAGTGACATAGTTCGCTCTTTTCAAAAGTTTGGCCTCTTACCAGAACACCGGATTAGCGCGGCTCTCCAGCGTGCTATAGGTAAGTATTTTAACCTCTAAGGTATTTTAAAGATAAGAAAAGAATAGTGAAGAATTGTGTCACTATTTTATTCGTTTTCTTTACATTTTCGTGGTGCATTTGTTTGAATATTTCTTTTGTGAAATTGAAACGAATATCCATGTTTCATTAATGATATTTTGTTTGTAACAAAGCAAATGCACATGCCTGCTTTCTAAAGTCTCTTACTGAACCTAATTAAATGAGGCATAACTAATATACAATTACATGCATATTTACATTCACAATCTTAAACTCCCCTTACAATAGAAATAGCTTAAATCAGCATTTCACAATGGAAGTTAGTTATTGTGAACAGCTGGTTGTTACAAATAAGTTATAAATAAGTTATCATAAATACACTTTTCTGTTGAACAAAATAATTGTTGGAAAACACAGGAATCAATGGATTGTAACATAAAGAGCTCATATATAATTCACTGGCAGACAGGGGCTTACCTATTCACCCCTGTCCGACCGGTCTCTCCTCTGGTGGGCAGCAATCCTCTACCGACCTTTACCATTGCACAAAAGCACTTCTGTGCGCTAGTGTGTAACCCCGTCCCCTGCCCGCACACAGCCTATCACGCCCGGGCAGGAGCTGACAATCTCCCCAGATGGAAGAGACCGGGAAGATTGAAGTTCTCGACTTAAGAGGTGAAGAACAGGGCAGGGAATCAGCAGTCTGATGACCGCTGCTTGATAAATCCTGACTGCAAGTTCGCTCGTGCGAACCTGCAGTCGAAGGGGAGAGAAGGGTTTAATAAATTAAGCTGAAAGTGTAGAGCTATAGGAGAATTAGTAACAAGATCAATGTTCTTAACTTAATACAACACAATAAATTCTCAGTGTAAGCACAGTAATTACATGCACCTTGCAATAATCAAACAGGTCTATGTTCTGAGTTTTAAGAAGTGGTTTTTATTGTAGGTTCAATTAGCTGAAATGAAGCGCTGCCTGCACTGAAAGCGACTACACAATTATATCTGATTACTATAATTAAGGTTGTGCTGAATAGTACATATTGTGATATAAGATAATTGCATGCAAATAAGTGGCATAAAACATTAGGGCAAACAGTATTACTCCTACGGATTGCTGAATATCAAAGTTGTAAAAATGAGAAAATGCTCTAGGTTAACTCTTCGCTGAATTCATGCGGTGACTTTCAAATGAGGTAGATGTGTGTGCATTTAAATTGCAAATAGAAATACAAATAAAGCATTTTAAAGCCGATGTGGTAAATGTGTCTGCCTAAAAAGAAGGTCTAGCACAGAACGCCCTATTTTGCTTTCTTAAAATAAGTTCTGTGTTTTTATTCATATATTTTACAAAACTCTATGGTTTTAGGGTTTAAGCAACCTGACCTATTTTTTAATTGTTTTTGACTTCCTTAAAGGGACAGTCTACACCAGAATTGTTATTGTTTTAAAAGATAGATAATCCCTTTTTTACCCATTCCCCAGTTTTGCATAATCAACACAGTTATATTTATATATTTTTTACCTCTGTGATTATCTTGTATATAAGCCTCTGCAAACTGCCCCTTTATTTCAGTTCTTTTGACAGACTTGCAGTTTAGCCAATCAGTGATGGCTCCCAGGTAACTTCATGTGCATGAGCACAGTGTTATCTACATGAAAAACGTGAACTAACACCCTCTAGTGGTGAAAAACCTGTTAAAATGCATTCTTAAGAGGCGGCCTTCAAGGTCTAAGAAATTAGCATATGAACCTCCTAGGTTTAGCTTTCAACTAAGAATACCAAGAGAATAAAGAAAAATTGGTGATAAAAGTAAATTGGAAAATTGTTTAAAATTACATGCCCTATCTGAATTATGAAAGGTTTTTTTGGACTAGACTGTCCCTTTAACTGTAGCCTAAAACAGTGGTTCTTAAACATTTTCAAACAGGGGCACACTTGGGAATGCAAATTCCTGTTGTGGCACAACCTATCTTCTTATTGATGGGACTCTTGTGGAATGAAAGGGACATGAAACATTAAAAATTTCTAAATCACAAAGAAACTCAAGGGTTTTTTTTTTCTTTCTTTTTGTCTTGTTGTTTTTTTTTTTTTGTAAAGAGTAAACCAAACATTTTGCAAGCCATGTTATTTAGCATTGAATTTAAAAAGGGTTGATGAATAATAAAAAAACTGCTATAAGAATAAAAGACAAACACTTCAGATCTTGCTAGCGTATAAACTGATAGAAAAAAAAGAGAGAAATTCAATCAATATAATTCTTTAACCTTCAAACAATGGCCAATAGCTATGACTGAAAGGGATATGAAACCCAACATTTTTCATGTATGATTCAGTTTAAAAAAGATTTTGAATTTGCATCTATGATCAAATTTGCTTTGTTCTCATGTTATTCTTTGTTAAAGATATATCTAGAAACATAGATAAACTTACCTTCCTGCTTTTCAACAAAGGATACCAAGAAAATGTAGAAAATTGGAAAGTTGTTTAAAATTGCATGCTCTTTCTAAATAATGATTTTTTTTTTTATATTTTTTATATCCCTTTAAATATGACACAGAGATAAAATTAAATATTTTTTTGTGTATATTTTTGAGTTGATTCAATATTATAGGTAATGACTGTTTAGGATAGAAGGCAAAACTTTCTACTATATAATATTCTCAATTTGTTTAGATTTTAAATGTGCCATGAACAATTATATAGTTTAATTTATTAAACCTCTTAAAATGGGAAGTGAATGTATGTGAAGTCTAAAATTGCTGTCTATCTTTAAAGGGACATTAAATACTTCGAGATGGTAATATAAAATGATAAATTGTATATATAAAACAGCTTTGCAATATACTTTCATTATTTATTTTGTCCTCTTTGCCTGTAATACCATTCTGAAATTGTGAGCTTTTCAGTTCCTGTTAGAAATGGAAGTGCAGAACACTGTTAAATCCAGCACAACCATTGGCTGCACACTCTAGTGACCTATTTATAACTGTCCCTAATTGGCCACAGCAGAGAAGGTAACACAAGTTACAACATGGCAGCTCCCAGTGTTTTATAGACACTAAAACTTTACACTTATTTTGTCACTTTTTAAACAACTAATGAAACTTTAAAAAATACATCTACATGTTAGTCATGGACTAATCTTTTCTTTGAATGCATCATTCTATCTAGCCTGTATTTAGTGTTTAATGTCCCTTTAAGTTATTTAAATCAGGAAAAAGATGAATGAACCATTAACAAAAGGGTCTTTTAGCAGTGTTTATTATGAGTTTA
This sequence comes from Bombina bombina, assembly GCF_027579735.1. Lineage (NCBI taxonomy): Eukaryota > Metazoa > Chordata > Amphibia > Anura > Bombinatoridae > Bombina > Bombina bombina. Next base: position 18,837,761 of record NC_069510.1, on the reverse strand, counting down.
TTCTTTAAGAACACAATCACTGTGAACCAACTCACCAGTAGCTACATGAGTTAAAAGTAAGACAAAAGCTGACATCTTTTATTAAGAAGCCTTCGTTAAGAGAGTTCCATGAAATTTTAAAGAAGCTTCGCTGTATGCCAAGTATTGCTCTTTACTCTGAGCACATGAAGTGTAAAATAGATGCCGAAGCGTTGAAACAAACGATGTGAAAGATGTAGTGTGACAGCCGATGAGCTGGGAGAAGCTAATTATAGCGTTCAAGCACCTAAAAGAGAGCTGAGTCCCGGTTATATTTTTGTGATCCAGTCTTATTCTGTTTGCAAAGAACCAAACGCTTTCTCTGAGCAGCTGCAAACACTTAGGTTAGCCTGCATTAGTTATTCATAAGGCATCCGAGTTCTGCCTTTCTTGGTAATGTTCTTGACTTCAATATTTTATATGTAAATCTCTCTGGATTCCTATTACGGTTCTCCATTAAGTTTCTTGTTTTCAGCATTTGGATAATGGAGAGAGCAGAATCGTAAATACTCATTAGCTGCCTTATCGTATGTTTATTTAAAGTAGCAGCCCCCACCAAATATATGCAACTGTAAAGTACCCGATAATACAATTATAATGTATGTTAGAGCAAGGGATTTTAAAGGGACAGTAAAGTCATAATTAGACATGATTTAGACAGAGCATATCATTTTTTTTTTTTTTTTTTATTGAGGTTAAGATCACAATGCAACATAGATGTGATATATCAGCAAAAATGCATAAATACCAGAGAAAAATATTAACAGTATACACCTCATAACAAAACATGTTGTTGCATCACAGAAACAAAGTAGAAAGAAAAAGAAATAATCTCAACCTCATTTTTTCTATTTTTTCCCTAGCTTCAGGATATTCATATCAAGCAAGTAAAGCATAATGATATAGTGCTTATTCTTTTTCACAGGATACTAATGTAAATTAAACTTTCAAATGCAACATATACCATGGTTTACATCCTTTTGTCATACTATAAATTAACAGCCGAAATAATAGTTACATTTTACCCTTTACTTCCCTTTCCGTCTTAAATCAATTATTCATATGAAAATCAGCCAGCCTACCATACCTAATCCACTAAGGGAGGGAGGGTCTACCCAACCCAACAGTACTAGGCGTAATAACATCAAACACAACATATAACCATCAACAGAGGAGGAAAAAAAAAACCCACAAGAGAGAGTGGGAGGGGAGGGGGCCGAGAGATGAGCAAGGGAGACTACCATAGTCCCAGGAGTACCAGTTCTGAGTTCCTAAATGGGTATATCAAATGTTCTCTTTAATTCAATGGAAATATTTTAATGAAAGTTGTCCATTTTTTAAAGAAACCTTCAATGTCATTCTCTTCTTCTATGTTGGTGTCTCTTTGCTCTATCATATATTGTTTTTTTAGGCAATTTTTAAGCTCATTTATACTGGGGCTTGCCCTTCCTTTCCATTTTTTGAAAATTAAATATCTTGCCGACATAATAATCATATTAACTATTTTATTATGCTTCCGGAGGTCTTTCGTTGCTTCCCATAGAAGGATTACAGAAACTATGTCCAACCTCAGAGGAGAGATTTTTAAAACTTGATTAATCCAGTATTCTATTTTAGCCCCAAATTTTTTAATCTTAGGGCATTCCCAGATCATATGGATAAGGTCTGCCGATGGTAATGAACATTTTGGGCATATACAAAAATTAATATTCCCACATCTTGTCCCTTTTTTCGGGGTATAGTAGGTCCTATACAGTAACCTAATATGGGATTCTCTCCATGTGGCCGATAGAGTAATTTGTGATACTTTTGAAATAGAAGCCTGGATTTTATTTAGATTTATGGGATGTTGGGTTATCATAGAATCCCATACAACTGTTAAGTTTCCTAAATTCATCTCCCCTTTGTTAGATATTAATAGTTGATAGCATGGTGAGATTGACATAAACCCATTTTTAGCTAACATCAGCCAATTCTCCAACTTCCCCCAGGACCAGTTCCAACCAGATTAATTTATCATCTTAGTTATGAAATGTCTAATTTGTAAGTATGCAAAAAATTCTTTATTACTAAGACTGAATTCTCTTTTTAAACTCTCAAATGTTTTAATCCAGTGGCCATTCCAGTCTATCATCTGAGAGACATTATTCAAACCTAATGTAATGCCATTTTTGGAAAGGTGCCGATTGTAGTCCCGCTTGGAATTTAGGGTTCCCTTTAATTGGCATATAATTGGAGACATTTCCTTTGATGGATAGTAACCTACATATCTTCCTCCATGCCTGTAGTGGATAGATTAATGTTTTGAATATTTTAATTTCCTGGGGGACTGTCTTAGGATTGCAGTGTATTAAAGCTGTGGGAAGGTATGGTAGACTTACATTTTTTTCAAGTTCATTGTTTGTTACATAATCTTTATTTAGAATCCAATCTACAACTATTCGGGCCAGTGAGGCCAGGTTGTAGAATTGTATATCCGGCAATGCAAGTCCACCATACTTCCTGGGAAGTGAGAGTTTCATTAACGAAATTCTTGTTTTTTTATTCTGCCATATAAAAATTCTCATCATACTATTAATTTTTTCGATATCCTTCCTTTTAAGAATTATTGGAGTGTTCTGTAAAATGAATAATAACTTTGGAAGCAAGATGATTTTAAATGCGGCAATACGACCTGAGATCGAGAGAGGGAAATTTTGCCATAATTTTAAACTCGCCTCAATCTCTCTCAGAACTGGTTTTACATTAAGATCATAGCATTTATCTAGGTCGGAAGTGATCATTATCCCCAAATATCTAAATGATTCTGAGACTCTAAAAGGAATTTTTATCGAGGAGTCTGGGTTTTTCTAATCCATAATAATTCAGATTTTAGCGCATTGATCCTATAACCCGAGAAGGATCCGAATTGTTCTATAATTGAAACAAGTATAGGTATATTATTTTCCGTATTAGAAATATAAAGCAGGATGTCATCTGCGTATAACGCAATTTTAAGCTCTTCTCTACCTATTCTGATTCCTTCTATTTGTGTTCTTATCGCTATTGCCAGCGGTTCAATTGAAATATTGAAGAGGAGAGGAGAGAGGGGGCATCCCTGGTGCGTTCCCCTTTCCAGTAGTATTTCAGAAGATAATGTATTATTGACAATTAACCTGGTGAATGAATTTTTATATAGGTTCTCCACAAATTTAGGGAAGTGCCCACTGAAGCCAAACTTGTGGAGAGACGAGAGCAGGTGATCCTGATGGATTGAATCAAATGCTTTTTCTGCATCAATTGAAACAATTGCTAGATCTGGGGAGTCCCCCTCTCTCCTCTGCCCCTCCAACTCAGTACAGAGCATATCATTTTAAACAACTTTCCAATTTAATTTTATTATTTAATTTGCTTCCTTCTCTTGTTATCCTTTGCTGAAAGGTTTATCTAGGTAAGCTCAGGAGCAGCAAAGAACTTAGGTTCTAGCTGCTGATTGGTGGCTGCATATATATATACTGATTGTCATTGGCTCACTCATGTGTTCAGTTAGAAACCAGTAGTGCATTGCAGCTCCTTCAACAAATGATACCAAAAGAATGAAGCAAATTTGATAATAGAAGTAAACAGGATAGTTACTTAAAATGTAATGCTCTATCTAAATCATGAAATAAACATTTTGGGTTTCATGTCCCTTTTATCCTTATGATTACAGACACCCAATAAATTGCCCAATGTGTCCCTATTCCACCTTTTCCAGACTGTCATCATTTTCAACACTTAAGGGACCAGTAAATACAGTAGATTTGCATAATCAACAAATGCATAATAACAAGACAATGCAACAGCACTTAGGGGCCGATTTATCAAATGTCTGTCCAACATGATCCGCTCAGTGGATCATGTCCAACAGACATCGCTGAATGCCGACAGCATACGCTGTTGGCATTTAACATTGCACAAGCAGTTCTGGTTAACTGCTTGTGCAATGCCGCCCCCAATCAGCTGCTAGCAGGGTGTGTCACTTTGGGGCAATGCCCCGCAAAAAGCCCTTTTAAGGGCTATTTGTAATTTAGTATAGGGTAGGGAATTTTATTATTTTGGGGGGCTTTTTTATTTTATTAGGGGGCTTAGATTAGGTGTAATTAGTTTAAACTTCTTGTAATATTTTTTTTATTTTCTGTAATTTAGTGTTTTGTTTTTTGTACTTTATTTTATTTAATTGTATTTAATTTTAGGTAATTGTAGTTAATTAATTTAATTTATTTAATGATAGTGTAGTGTTAGGTGTAATTGTAACTTAGGTTAGGATTTATTTTACAGGTAAATTTGTCTTTATTTTAACTAGGTAGCTATTAAATAGTTAATAACAATTTAATAACTATTCTACCTAGTTAAAATAAATACTAAGTTGCCTATAAAAAAAAAATCATAAAATAGCTACAATGTAATTATTAATTATATTGTAGCTATCTTAGGGTTTATTTTATAGGTATTTAGTTTTAAATAGGAATAATTGAGTTAATAATAGTAGACAAATTTCGATTTATTTAAATAATATTTAAGTTAGGGGGTTTTTAGGGTTAGACTTAGGTTTACGGGTTAAAGGGACAGTACACTGTAAAATTGTTTTTATATGAATGTATTTTCAATGACTTGTTAAACCAGCTGCAGAGTATAACATTTATGAGCAATTGCATTTTCGGGTTTATTTGTGTATATGAAGTAGCTGGTTTGTGCTTTTAAACCACAGCCTATTACAATGGGTTGAGCTTCAGGTAATATCAGATCTCATTATGTTATCACTTTGTGTACACACACTTGCTTCCTTATCTTATATTTGTCTGGAACACCAAAGCTCAATACTTAGAGAGAACAATGGAAAATTATCATTTTATTACTTAACTACCATGCCCCCCACTGAGAGTGTAATCTCTTCTGCTGGCTGTGTTTACTTAGGCTATTCAATAGAATATACTCCAGTATAGAAACTTTCAGTATAGGCAAGGATACCACAGGCTAAATCAGCTATTTCAAATGCCAAAATAGGGGGTAAAGGAGCTACTTGTAAACAATTTAAAACACCAGGTAGCAGGTAAAATGAATCTTTGGGAACAATTTAAAGGGGAGAACATTTTTGGGTGAACTGTCCCTTTAATAACTTTATTATAGTGGCGGCGACGTTGGCGACGGCAGATTAGGGGTTAATACATTTAATAGGCTATGTGGGCTATGGCGGTTTAGGCTGTATATAGGATACCAAAACCGTGCAAAAACTGGCATCGCAGGCTTTTGCGGGCGACGCTGCATATGTAATGGAGGCCCATATTTTTAGTACCAAACTCCATTTTATTGTTTCTATATCTCCCAGTTAAGTACCCAGAGCAAGTGCTTGTCTTTAACAACATGTTTAATTAGCCCTTGCAATGGGTTTAAATGCGTAGTTAAAATCCAAACAGGAACCACAATGCATTGCAGCTCCTTAGCAGGACTTGATTGGTGAGCCAATCAGGTGTGACATATGAAGCCACTAATCATTAACTGTATCCTACTCAGGACAGACTCAACAGCATCTCCTTTGCGAGACATTAACTGCGGCTGCATTACTGGTTTGGTAAACTGGAATGAGAATGTCTGATCATGAGTTCTATAATGTAGGCCCAAGCACTTATAAAGGCACTACAAGTCTGGATTTATAATGCATTGAGGTGCGTCCTCTAAACTCTCAGTCATGAAGGTGCAATCTTGTTTAAGGGCTCTCTCTGTGTGCAGAATCAGTTTGTTTTTACAGTGAGTGCATCACATTGGCAGCACATTTATTTTGCAGTCTGGTCATTGCTAGAATTGGTAGCTTTCCTACCTTTCTGGGGGTGGAGTTTGGTACTGTCTCTTAGAAAAATTAAAAATATAATGGGAGGGGGGTTAATTTAACCCTTTGTGTGTAAAATCAGTTGTTGTTTTTTTCTTGCAGTGAGTGCATCACAATGGCTGCACATTTATATTGCAGTAGGGGCATTGCTGGAACTAGTAGGTTTCCTGCCTTTATGGGAGGGGAGTTTTAATTTAACCCTTTGTGTGTAAAATCAGTTGTTTTTTTCTTGCACTGAATGCATCACACTAGCTGCACATTTATATTGCAGTGGGGGCATTGTTGGGACTGGTAGGTCTCATTCCTTTGTTGTTGTTGTTGTTATTAAGAATAAAAATAATAATAGTGTTTTAGACAATAACCATTACGTTTCCAATTCTGTAGTGGATTTTAAAAAAAGTGTGTTTTTGTTGTGCAGTATATATTTGTGTAAAGGGAAATGTCACTGCAAGATTAATGAGGATATAGAATGACTGAAATGGTGTATTACTCATGAAAAGTCAGCAGGAGACGGCACTTTTGAATATGAAATCCACAACCGCGTATGTTCTTAGTTTATTAATGATACTAATTGTTGCCTGGAATGTAAGCCCTGCTTGGCAGTGAGTTGTGAATCTTGTTTGTCTAATTTAGCAGCTTTTATATTGCTAAGATACATCATTTACAAATCATAAGGTTAAAATAACAGAATAGGGCATAGATGTATAAAGAGGATGGATTCTATTTGCTATATTCATGACCAGGAACATTGGCATTATTTCTCATTACAGAGATCTAAATATTTTTACTTTTTATCTCGGACTCCATTCATTAAGCAAAGGAGGCTGCTTATGGGCCCTCAACGTGCTGTCTCATTCATGTGAGGCTGCTTACTTAGGATACAGCGGTCATAACATAAATCACCCCAAATTTGTTAGATAGGTAGATAAACACAATCTCTTGGACACAAATACACATATAAACTTGGTTTCATTGTTGGTATAAGAATGATCATGCATGGGTTGTTGAAATTGGTGTGTGAAGCTCGCAGAAGTGCAGATAATAAAAATAATTCATTTTCAAATCAATAAAAAAATGACTGAATGCAGAGGCGAAACTACAGAGGTCCCAGCTACTGGGCCCATCATTTTAAGGGGCCCACATCCACTGCTTCCTCTATGCTTTGCAGCTTGTACAGGTCAAGGTTCAGATCGTATTCCAACTATTTCAGCTTTCATGTGTGCTTTTATCTCTGCAAATGGAGATGAGTGAGGTCAGACAGGCATTGCATGCAAAAATAAATGTAACCCTCACTTTTATCTCTTTTTAAGTTGCTCTATATCATTGAGCATCTATAGCTGCTGTTTTGTAATTTGTAATCCATGGAGATGCCTCAAATGATTTGTAATAGTAGATATTGCTTACTAAATGATCACACTTTTAATGAGATATTCTTAAGCAGCTAATATACTATGAATATGTGTCTGTGTGTGTTTATGTATGTGTGTATATGTATGTGTTTGTGTGTGCATCTGTGTATGTGTTTATATATGTGCATTATATTTGTGTATGTGTATATTTGTGTATGTATATATGTTTGTGTGAGTATATATGTGTTTGTGTGTATATATATGTGTTTGTGTGGTCAGTCAAACACACACACACACATATATATATATATATATATATATATATATATAGATATAGATATAGCATTAGCTATGCTGTGAAACTGTTGCTGTTCAAATGAGGAGGGCCCTGCCACAAAGTTTGCCTTGGGGCCCAGTGAGTTCAAAATATGCGTCTGACTGAATGGATCATATCTGTATCCCAAATAACAACTCCCTCTACCAAAAAGAGTCATTCTCTGTTTGATAAGCTTACCTGATAATGTCCAGCCAATTTAGTGAGGTTCTTGGCTTTAAAAGGAAGGGTAAACTCTAAGGGCTCCATGTACGAAGCGGCGTAAGCTACTCCAGAGCCCTGGCAGACAGGTTTGCACATGGGAGCCTGCTTCCCGCAATATAAGAAGAAGCGGTCATTGGACTGCTGCTTCTTACACTCTCTTTGGTGTAAGAGAGTGGCAATAAGAAATCACTGGTTACACTGTGCCAGAGAACATGCACTTGCACAGCCTTCCTGCAGATTCTTCTGTATAGCAACACTGTGACGGCCATCTTGGTAACCCTGCCTCCATATTGTAAAGGCAAATCCTTACACATTCCTTAAACTGTGAGGCCTTTTTAGGAGGAAGGACACAGAGGGACCAGGCATGCAGTTGGATCCCAGTCCCTACCAGGCCTCCTGTAGCAATGTCACTAATGACTTCAGAGACAGATGACCCCGTCAGGGTTATTGTGCATAACGTTTCACCAACACAACATTTAAGACTTAATGATCAAATACTCACCAGCATGGAGGGAAATCTCTCGCATTCATTGGGAGCTTTTTTGAGCATTATATTGTAATGTAATGTGTGCTTTACATCCAGTACCCTCCATAGCTAGACAAACAGATCTCAAGCTAAATTTGTTTGAGGAACTTTGCATTACAGATGAGACGGCCTACATAATTTCGCCAGAGTTGAGAGCTTTAAATGCTCTGGCCCTTATAAAAGAGCACGGTCAGTTTTTATTGCAGATGCAAAATTTCTGTTCAGCGAAACAGCGTCTTGACGAACATGTTTAACAGGGACAGAGACAAAATATAACTGTGCTGCTGAGGGATCTTTAAATATATCGTTATTTATCCACTTAGGAAATGGGTTTTACAGGAAAAAAAATAACTGCACACTTGACCGATTAGTGACATTTATTACAATAAAAAGTAGAGCGCATATTTAATCTTGGCAGCGGATTATGGTGAATATTTAATAAACCTCCAAGTGAATCTCCCGGAGCAGCCACAGCTGAGCTGCCAACTCCCAGTTGATTCTGTTCCATATCTGGTGACATGTTTGCTTCTTACTAGAGACCTAATTATTGTAAGATTCCTCCATCATATATTGATATGAGTTTAAAAATCTGATATATGTAATCAATGTGTTTGTAATATGTCTGTCTGTCTGTCATAGGTTTACTATAGACCTAATTATTGTAACATTTCTGAAGTATATACTGAGATGACTTTAAGAATCTGATATATGTAATGACTGTACGTGTGTATGTACTGTATGTGTGCATATCTCACAGGGATAAATCTAACTAGAATTGCATGCTTTATCAATCATTAAAGTTTAATTTTGATTTTCAGATCTCTTTAATAAGCCATTATGTGGAAATTTCATTCTCTTAAACATGTTAAATTGAGAAAAATAAAACAATATTGCAGCATATATTTAATATTTATTTTTCCCTATTTTTGTTGTAATCTACATCTGAATATTCTGCTTGTTCCACTGCCCGTAGAGAGGCCTCCATCAAAATTCTACACATTGATCAGACTAGAGCACATTTTCATTAAAATCTGACCTCACATGGCCACAGCAAAGGAGACTGGGAACAGGTATATTACTCACAGACCATAATTACCTCCCACCTTGAGTTCCCCAAATTGTCTAATATTTCTGTTTTAACTGTGGGAGGTATCTTGCACTACTTTCATAGGATGAACATTATCTATGTGCATGGTTGTGTGATGGTTTAGCAAAGCATTTCTCTCCTCTATCATTCCCCATTTGCAAAACACTGTATAAAGATAACAAAAAGATGGCACTCGCACACACAATTGTGCACCATTATACAGAGCTTTACAATTTTTCAGATAATGTAAATTCTCAATTTTGTTCATCAGCATAACTCATTTACTGTATATTTTAATGCGGGGCACAGTGAACCCCCTGTGTTTTTCCTTTTTACACATTATATAAAACATTGCAGAAATAGAGAATGTGTTTTTATTTTGTTATAGACATTTCTCTCTCAGGTTCATACTGCTCTGAGTCTGCAGGAAACGAGCACAAAAACGACAGCACTGGGATAAACACGACCATATTCGCAATAGCGTTTGACTGGCTTACCATCATATCTAGAAATGTACAACAGAAAAATCACTAGAGAATTCTAAACAGTCTGTTTACCAACACGTATCAGCTCCTGGTTAAACGCCTCTGACGTGAAATGCAGTGTTCAAGTGTTTTGTTCACACTTCTGCAAGTGTATAATGTGAGATTCACCCTCATTAGTAAGCTATGTGAATTTTTTTTTAAGCAAGATGATTTCATTTGAACTAAAAAATAAAAAGAATAAATACAGGATATTGTTTAAAGCTTGTCAGGAGACCTATCCTCCTTTCCTGCAAGTCAGAAGGTACATTGTATTTAGCAGTTCCTGTATTTTTTTTTTTATTATCTATACTATAATTGCGTTTGTAACGTGTCCGTCAGTGTCGCCAGTTACGCCTTCGCTGTGGATGAAGATGATGGACCCGCCTCCAAGAACACCTCCGCCGGACTTCAGGAACCGTGAGTACCTATTTGGGGCTTTAGTGGGGTTTTTTTTTTTTTATTATTATTATTTTTTAATTGGGGTTTTTTGGGCAATGTGAAAAAGAGCCGAATGCCCTTTTAAGTGCAATGCCCATACAAATGCCCCTTTAGGGGCAATGGGTAGATTAGGTTTATTAGTGTTATTTTTTTTTATTTTGGGGGTTTGGTGGGTGGGCGGTTTTAATGTTAGAGGGGGGATAAGTAATTTTTTAGGTAAAAGAGCTGTTTAACTTATGGTAATGCCCTACAAAAGGCCCTTTTAAGGGCTATTGGTAGTTTAGATTAGTTTAGGGTTTTATTTTGGGGTGGCTTTTTTTTTTTTTTTTTTAAAAGGGGTTATTACATTAGGAATATTTATATTTTATTTTGGATAATGAAGTTTGTTTTTTTGTCAGTAATCTTAGCTTTTTTTATTTTTTGTAATTTTAGTTATTGGAAAGGGGGAAAGGGGTATAGGGACAGGGGGTAGGGACAGGGGAATAGGGGTACATGGGGATAGGGACAGATGAATAGGGGGATAGATGAATTGAGGGATATGGATGGATAGGTATGTTTCTTTCATTAAACATTTTGGCCCGTGTACACGGGCTTTACCACTAGTTATTTATAAAAAAAAAGATAATTTACAAGGAAATACTGACATTTAAAAAAATTCTTCTCTGTAATTACTAACTGGCATTTAGCATTCTGTTCATCATCTATAGATGTTGTGAGTGTATGGTTGAAGTGTAGGATATTGGGTTGCACTGAATATTGCTTGAGTCTTTATGCACTTTTTATGTTAGATGTTAAAAGGAAATGTAGGTGAAGTGTTCATGATTCAGAGAGTGCAATTTCAAATCGCCTTCTTTTTCTTTGTAACAAGCTTATGTTATAGCTGCAAGATTACTTGACAAAGATAACTATTGACAAACCTAACAACATTTGTGGCTGGTTATTAGGGACTCAAAAGGAGAAGAGTGGTGTTGTCATTTTGTGGCTGGAGCCATGTTGAGAGGGGGTGGGATAACAGATGGTGTCTGGGTAGTCCATGGGTGGGGCTAAGGGAAATTTAGTAAATAGGGACATAAGGCTGTCTCAGAGGAATAGTGGGACAGAGCTCAGAATTAGGGACTGTCCCTCTTAAATAGGGACAGTTGGGAATTGTTTATTAAACAGCCCACATACCATGAGCTTGCACTGGTTCATGGTTCGGGATGTCTACCTGCTGGGCCATGTGATCCGCATAGGTGTGTCACCTTCTGAGACATATTTGCCACTATGCTGTGCTGAATATGTGCTCCATGAAGATGGACAAACAGATTAATACATCGTGTACACTTGCATAAGATAGTAACGGCACTCAGGTTAATTGTCTTATTGAGTATATCAACCACAGCTGATTTCAAGATTTTCAAGTGATTGTGAGGGGTGGTCTGTTGCCCTAAAGGGAACTGTTTATAACGTGTTTATTTCAGGACATATTACAGTTATAATGTAACTTTTTACATAAGTTACATCATCAATACACACTCTTTGTATATACAAGTGCGCTTTTCCTAATATTTACTGTGTGTAATTGATGTGTTGTTTTTGTTGTTGTTTTAAAGTGGATACATTATTTATTAATTCTTAGTGGATATGCTCATATTTTGTTTTACTTCTTTATCTGCATGGTCCTATGCTAGATAGCTGTGTAAAACAACAGGTTGGAGCAGAGATGTTTTGAGACCAAGGGCGGAGCTACCATTGGTGCAGCAGGTGCAGTGGCACCAGGGCCAAACTCCTGGTGGGCCCATACCAGCCAGTCTATAAATAGGCTTGTGCAGAATGTGTACAATCCTAATGCAATGGAGCCTTTTATTAATGCAAGGTGCAGGTCCGTCTATCTATCTGTCTATCCTCAAAATCATTATACAGAGGAGATTGAATCCTGGGAGTGCCACCCACTAGGCTACAAGCGATCCCCGGCCTGTAGTGAGGAGAATCGGTGAAAACAGTGTTTGAAGGCCTCATCAAGCTCCTACAGGTAGTGATATGCATGACGAGAATGCAGCGTCATGTGCATCTAAAGAGTTAAGTATAGGACTTTAAAACAATTTTTTTACTTAAGACCGATAAAAGCTCTTCAATGTAAAGATACATCATGTAGAGATAACCTCAAGGTTATATTCAGGGAGCTTAATTAATAATTTTAGAACAAGCAACCCAGACTATTGAGATTGTGATATTAAACAATATGATATCCTATTGCATGCACTAAACATCAGAAAATATGTTTTTGCACGTATTGTACAACAAATATTATAATATCATTGTGCTGATTAAAGATGCGTACATACAAATACCAATTTTGTATTAAATGCCAACAGTATACTAACAAAAATATTTCTGTTAAATTATTTTCCATTCCTTATTGAGACTTCTCAATGATCTTGGATTGAGTTCCTTTGGGGTGAAGTCAGGTCACTGTGGTCCAAGTGGTGCAAGATATTAAGGGCAGACACTGGGCAGAATTAAATAATGTTCAGAAAGATATAATTTAATATGTATATTTAGCACATTATGTTAAGAGAAATATTTGAAATCAGAATTATTCAGTAATTGGGCATATCAGTTAGACAGAGTCTGATGTGACCAAGTAGGCTAAAGTCAAGAATGTTTTTTGTAGATAAGAGTTGAAATATTGCTACTGAGAGATTCAATAAATCCTCCAAAGTGAAACCCCTAATAAACAAACAGCATCTGTTTAATTGTTTCAGTAAATAAAGTTGATAATAATAAATAAACAAGCCCAGAATGACCTTTTGGGATTCCTCAGTCAAAACAATTTCTGTAGCCACTGAATAATTCATAATTGTTCTTTTATTTCCTATAATGATACATTCTCCATTTCTATAAAAATATTTATTTTATAATTGCTTCAAGCACAAGGGGGTTTTATTTATGATTTTCAGTACACCCACTCTATGTTTGCAGCATGAAATCTTCCATATTGTGTGTTTAGTACTGTCATCAAATCAACCAAACCTCAGGATTATAGGTACTAGTCCTGACTGGGCCAAACTGAGCCTTATTAATTTAAATATAGTAATAAAAACGTCATCATATTAAGTACACTGATTTATTTTGGCCATTTGATTTACTTTGGGGAATTAATAGGTATACATATTACTTTATCAAAATATACGTACATATATAAATAGGGTAGCTTAATGTCCATGTCTTTTAATATTTGATAGTGGACAAACTCTCAAATATATATTTATTTGTTCCCAATCAAATATTAAAACACATGGAAATTCAGCTACCCCATATTCAGAGTGTCAAGGCTTTCTAACATTTTATTGAGAACTTTAATTAACTTAAAGATACATGAAACCCACATTTTTTCTTTCATGATTTAGAAAGAGCGTGGCATTTTAAACAACTTTCTAATTTACTTCTATTATCTAATTTGCTTCATTCTCTTGATATCACTTGCTGAAAAGCATATCTAGATATGCTCAGTAGCTGCTTATTGGTTGCTGCACATAGAGGCCTCCTGTGATTGGCTCACACATGTGCATTGCTTTTTCTTCAACAAAAGATATCTAAAGAATTAAGCAAATTAGATAATAGAAGTAAATTGGAAAGTTATTTAAAATTGCATGCCCTATCTGAATCATGAAAGTTAAATTTTGACTAGGCTGTCCCTTTAAGTTTAAATCTGTCTGTTTATCTATCTATCATAAATCATACGCTAGAAATTGATAGAGATGTCCTTTTTAGTGCTGGTAACTTTTTTCTAAAGTAATGACATTTATAAGGACATCCTAAAAGATTTAATGTGAAAATGGCTTAATGTAGCTTAATGAGTAAAAAAGTGGCCAAATGTTAATCAATTGCTGCATAATTTTGCAAAACCCAAGATTTCCACTATCCAAGTCTATCCTAGAAGTTAATGTAAAAAGAGCTTAATGTACCAAAATTCACCTAAACATCAACCAATTGCCTTGAAACTTGGCACAAACTCAGTTTTTCACTTTCCAAACCTATCCTAGTAGTTTCATGGACTTTGGTTTCCCATAAGGCAAATGAGTGACATTAAGCTTTGTTTTTGGAGAGCTTAATGTGGCTTAACGTACAAAATTGAACTTAGATGTTAACCAATTTCTTCCAAACTTCTCACAATACATTAAACTATCTGTTCAAACATATTCTGAACATTTTAGGACATTTGATAAAACATACCAAAAGTTATTCGCATTTAACAATTTTTTGGCAATCCTATAACATAATGTGAGCAGTTTAATGTAAAAAAGCTTAATGTACCAAAATTCACCTAAACTTCAATCAATTGCATTGAAACTTCGCACAAACTCAGTTTTTCACTTTCCAAACCTATCTTAGTAGTTTCATGGTATTTGGTTTCCCACAAGGCAAATGAGTGACATTAAGCTTGTTTTTTGCAGAGCTTAATGTGGCTTAACGTACAAAATTGAACTTAGATGTTAACCAATTTCCCCCAAACGTCAATACATTAAACTATCTATTCAAACATATTCTGAAAATTTTAGGACATTTGATAAAACATACCAAAAGTTATTCACATTTAACTATTTTTTTACAATCCTAAAGCATATGTGGGCCTATTTATCAAAGCATCAATCTGGGTGCATTCGCCGGGATCAATACGCTGGCCAGACATCGCTGCCGTGGATCCACATACGATGCCCTTATTTATCAAAAAACACATCAAAAACATGTGCGTCAAGTACGGTGCGATGAGCATCGGACTGTTGTTAACCATTATACCATTATACCATTTCATTACTGTCCATGAACAAGCACATTTCTCTAAAGCTAATTTTTTTATTTCTCATCTGTTAATGTCCAAGAAATAGCTTGATTTATACCTCAACAAATAATATCTAGTAGAAAGTTGTTTTTATATTTGTTATATGATACTTTCACATAAATTAATGTGTATTTGTATTTCTAGAAGTCATGATATGCTTTTATCTTATTTTTTTTTATAAATTATTATTAATGCTAGAATTTGTACATATATCTTTGCACACACTTGTGTGTATGTATATATATATATATATATATGTGTGTGTGTGTGTGTGTTATGTCAGAAATCTTTTGCAAACATATTTACATGTCCCTAAATTCCATTTTTTGTTCTAAACAATGTTGTCTTTCATATCTCTGTGTTTCTGTATACCACTATATGTATATAGTGTAAATTTATTATTATTCTGAGCAGGAATAATTGCAAATATAACATGTCATCGGGGTATCATATGTATTTATTAGCAAACAAAGGATATTTTAAGAGTAACCCCTGCTGATTGCAATCTAGTTTTAAAAACCACCCTTACACAGATGGCTGGCATATAAAATGACATTTCTTAATGAAAATGAAATTCAAGAGAAGGAAGAAATACACTGAAAATAGCATGACAGTAAAGAGGTGATTTTATTTTTTGCTGTATCTGAATCATGACAGTTTAATGTTAGGTTTGAGCTATCATTTTAAGATTATATTGAATCAAACATCATTTGAATTTTAAAATCTATTTGGCTAGATTACGAGTTTTGCATTATGAGCGGCTCGGTGCTAACTTGCAAGTTATTGTCACCGCTCATCTCCCTATAGCGCTGCTATTACAGGTTTTCATAAACCCGGCGTTAGCAGGCAATAAATGAGCGTTGAACAAAATTGAGTACCATACCGCACTCCAATACCAGTGCTGCTTTGAGCTGGTTTTACGTGCTTGTGCATGATTTCCCCATAGACATCAATGGGGAGAGCCGGCTGAAAAAAAGCCTAATACCTGCAATAAAGGAACGTAAAGCTCCGTAACGCAGCCCCATTGATTCCTATGGGGAAAGAAAATTTATGTTTACACCTAACACCCTAACATAAAACCCGAGTCTAAACTCCCCTAATCTGCCGCCCCCCGACAATGCCGACACCTACATTATACTTATTAACCCTTAATCTTCCGCCCCCGACACCGCCACCACCTACATTATACTTATTAACCCCTAATCTGCCATCCCCAACACCTCCACCACCTACATTATACTTATTAACCCCTAATCTGCCACCCCAATGTCGCCACCACCTACCTACACTTATTAACCCCTAATCTGCTGCCCCCAACATCGCTGCCACTATACTAAAGTTATTAAACCCTAAGTCTAACCCTAAGTCTAACACCCACTAACTTCATAATTAAAATAAATCTAAATAAAAATTACTATCATTAACTAAATAATTCTTATTTAAAACTAAATACTTACCTATAAAATAAACCCTAAGCTAGCTACAATATAACTAATAGTTACATTGTATCTATCTTAGGTTATATTTTTATTTCACAGGGAAATTTGTATTTATTTTAACTAGGTAGACTAGTTAGTAAATAGTTATTAACTATTTACTAGTTACCTAGTTAAAATAAATACAAATTTACCTGTAAAATAAAACCTAATCTGAGTTACACTAACACCTAACCCTACACTACAATTAAATAAATTACATTAATTAAATACAATTAACTAAATTACAAAAAAAAACACTAAATTACACAAAATAAAAAAGAAATTATTAAATGTTTAAACTAATTAACCTAATCTAATAGCTCTATCAAAATAAAAAACTAACCTAAACTGCCAATAGCCCTTAAAAGGGCCTTTTGCGGGGCATTGCCCCAAATAAATCAGCTCTTTTACCTGTAAAAAAAAAAATACAAACAAACCCCCAAACAGTAAAACCCACCACCCACACAACCAATCCCCCAAATAAAAACATATCTAAAAAACCTAAGCTCCCCATTGCCCTGAAAAGGGCATTTGTATGCGCATTGCCCTTAAAAGGGCATTTAGCTCTTTTTCCGCCCAAAGTCCCTAACCTAAAATTAAAACCCACCCAATAAACCCTTAAAAAAACCTTACACTAACCCCCGAAGATCCACTTACAGTTTTTGAAGACCCGACATCCATCCTCAACGAAGCGGCAGAAGTCTTCATCCAAGCGGGCCGAAGTCTTCATCCAGACGGCATCTTCTATCTTCATCCATCCGGGAAGGAGCGGCTCCATCTTCAAGACATCCGGCGCGGAGCATCCTCTTCTTACGACGGCGACTGAAGAATGAAGGTTCCTTTAAGGGACGTCATCCAAGATGGCGTCCCTTGAATTCCGATTGGCTGATAGAATTCTATCAGCCAATCGGAATTAAAGGTGAAAAAATCCTATTGGCTTTTTGTAATTTAGTTAATTGTATTTAATCAATGTAATTGATTTAATTGTAGTGTAATTTTAGGTGTTAGTGTAAGACAGGCTAGGTTTTATTTTACAGGTAAATTTGTATTTATTTTAACTAGGTAGTTAGTAAATAGTTAATAACTATTTACTAACTATTCTACCTAGTTAAAATAAATACAAACTTGCCTGTGAAATAAAAATAAAACCTAAGATAGCTACAATGTAACTATTAGTTATATTGTAGCTAGTTTAGGGTTTATTTTACAGGTAAGTATTTAGTTTTAAATAGGAATTATTTAGTTATTAATAGTAGGTTTTATTTAGATTTATTTTAATTACATTAAAGTTAGGGGATGTTAGGGTTAGACTTAGGGTTAGGTTAAGGGGTTAATAACTTTAGTATAGTGGCGGCGATTTTGGGGGCAGCAGATTAGGGGTTAATAATATTTAACTAGTGTTTGCGATGCGGGAGTGTGGCAGTTTAGGGGTTAATATGTTTATTATAGTGGCGGCGATGTCGGGGATTAGGGGTTAATAATTTATTTTAGTGTTTGCGATGCGGGAGCGCCTCGGTTTAGGGGTTAATAGGTAGTTTATGGGTGTTAGTTTACTTTTTAGCACTTTAGTTATGAGTTTTATGTTACAGATTTGTAGCGTAAAACCCGTAACTACTGACTTTCAGTTTACGGTATGGATCTTGTCGGTATGGGCTGTACCGCTCACTTTTTGGCCGGAAAGGCAAACTCGTAATACCGGCGCTATGGAAGTCCCATTGAAAAAGGAATTTTTGAAAGCTGCGGTAGTTACGTTGCGTTACGGCCAAAAAAGTGTGCATTACAGAAATACCTGCAAGACTTGTAATACCAGTGGTAGTGAAAAAGAGCCTTAACGCTGATTTTTCACTCATACCGCAAAACTCGTAATCTAGGTGATTGTCTAAAATATTACACTGTGTGTCCTAATGTCAGCATCAATGTTTATCTTTAATACGAATTACACATATACATACTTTCAAAGTATACAAAATGTAACAAATGGCACTTACAAGTTCTGATGAGTGATCAATGAAACAAGTATCGAGCAATTTTATTCATTAGTGATACTATACAATTAATATTTAAATTTGATTGGCTGGTGTCATAAATCATGTGATTATGCATATCCCAATCAAAAGTGGTGGAAAAATTCACTAGTGTGTGGGTTGTCTAGGAGTATTGCGTCATATCTGGTGCGAAGTGGAGAGTGTGACTTGTATTACATGCCTTAAACATGGTGCATATAGATTTATCCAAAAATAAAAAAAGGAAGTTAGCTATATTGGCACAAGCTGAGCTTGTGCCAAGTTTCAAGGAACTTGATTGCAGTTTAGGTGCATTTTGGTACATTAAGCTCTTTTTACATTAAAGGGCCATAATACCCAAATGTTTAAATACGTGAAAGTTAAAGCCATGCTTCTTTTTCAGAGACAAAGAGTGAATGGTAGGAAAAGGGGGTTTAAAATATAATTAACACTTTTTGTACAACAGTGGCCATATTAAAAAGAACAAATGTACATTTTGTATCATGTTTATCTTTTCATTACAATAAAGTTTTTTTTAAATTGTGTTTTGTTCATTAAAGGGACAAAGGTAGAGGGTATTTGTATTCAAAGCATTTAATATTCACATTTTCTTTCATTTTACAGAGTATGTTTAAATCTAGAGCGGTTTTATTGATGGAAAAATGTCATCTGGAGTATCAGAGAGTCATTTGTAACAATACACTCCGTGAATGTTCCTAAGATCTACCGTCTGATAAACTGTTTGTTGTTCATGATCGATGGTAAATAAAGGTGAGTCAGCTAAATGTTTCTTTTTTATGTTGGATACTGAAATTTGTGATACGCACACACATGCAATGCTCTCATATTTCAATGAAAAAAGTCTATGAGGCCGATCTATCAAGATCCGAATGCCAGAAACAGTAGTTATGAAGCAGTGGTCTAAAGACCGCTGCTCCATAATCCTGTCCGCCTGCTCTGATGAGGCGGACAGAAATCGTCACAACTCAACCCGATCGAGTACGATCGGGTTGATTGACACTCCCTGCTGGCGGCCCGTTGGCCGCGAGTCTACAGGGGGCGGCGTTGCACCAGCAGCTTTTGTGAGCTGCTGGTGCAATGCTAAATACGGAGAGCGTATTGCTCTCCGCATTCAGCGATGTCTGTCAGACCTGATCCGCACTGTCAGATCAGATCCGACAGACATTTGATAATTCGGCCTCTATATATCGAACTTTTGTTCTGTCGGATACTTTTATCTGAAACCAGTTTACCTCAACTATAATTATTTTAAGATAACTTTGGTTTTATATAAATTATTTTGAAGAAAAAGGAGAAAAAAAACCCTCAAATATGCAGTTTGTAAAAATATTCAACCCTTATGCTCTGAAAGCTCCGTGTTTTCATAGGTGCCCTGATGGCAGCATAGTTACATTGCCATTGAGCTCAGGCATTTCAGTAATGAGCATTTTTCTCTGGATAAATGGCCTACACTGTGTAAGGATCAATGCTCAGGCAACCAATATAAAGGAATGAAGAATAAAGAACATTCTACAACAGTAAGAGGCTGAGTACTCTAACTGTATCAGGTAGGAAAAGAATACAAAGTAATAACAAAATGTTTGGACTTTCCAGTTAGCACTTTTGGATCAATTATCCAGAGGTGGAGGCAACATCAGGCAACCCCACTTAGCAAGGAGGAGACTTATGAGGGTACACAAGAAAAGGCCATCAGTTATTTAAAGGAGACTGAAATAAATGTGCACCAACAATCTCAATACCTTTGCTTCAAATTGTATGGGAGGGTGGCAAGAAAGAAGCTGTTACTCTAAACCAGCCATATTAAAGCAAGTCTGTATTAAACTGAAATGGCTAAGATGTGGTAAAATATTTTGTGGTCAGATGATATCAAGATAGAGCTTTTTGCCAAAATCCATAATGCCATGTGTGGCACAAACTAAATACTGCCCATACCTCAACAAATACTATCACTACACTAACCTTTGGCAATGGAAGCATCTTGCTTTGGGTGCTTTTGTTCAGCAGGGCATGGGGATCTTGTAAGAGTTAAAGGAAGAATAGATGGAGCAACATACAAGGCAACAGAGTCCAAGAAATGTATTCAGTCTGCTAAGGAGAAAGTTCACCTTCTAGCAGGAAAATTATCTCAAACACAAGGCAAAAAAATATTTTGGAATGGCTCAAGTAAAAAACTGTGGCTATCTTACAGTGATCCAATCACAGTCCTGGTCCTATTCCTTCTGAGAATCCCTGGTACTATTTTAACATTGTGTAAAAATGCAGCAGCACCAATGCAGTAGTTTCAAAATGTATTGAGGTGCAACAAACAATGCAACGTTTCGGACACTGTTGTCCTTAATCATGCATACATTGATACAGATGTAGCTCACTTAAGTACCCTTCACATTTCTCCACCTATTGTGACATCACAGTTTAACTGCATCCTGTCTGGACATTTCTTAGTATTTATAGTAACAGTACATGCTTATAAAAACATAGTCCAATCCCAATCCCAATCCCTGTTCATACCATATGGGGCCCTAGTTTCCAATTGGTACATCCAAAAGGATTCCCTTTGAGTCTTTTTTTCCTGTCCCCTCCACGCCTATCTGTTGGAATGTGCTCTATAACCTGAAATCTTAACTGACATATTGAGTGACCTGCCTCTTTACAATGACATGCTACTTGGGATTTCCCATACATAGTCCGAATATTGGATTTGTGTTCGGTGATTCTATCACAGACCCTTCTGGTTGTTTGCCCTACATATAACATGTCACATGGACATTTATATGTAGGGGAAACGACCAGAAGGGTCCATGATAGAATTGCATTGTTGCAATAAATTTTGTAAACTACTGCACTGGTTCTGCTGCATTTTTGAACTGTGATTATTAGTTGGGCCTTAGTGTGAAGCCCACCAGCTAGCACAGATAACACTGGTGCTGAATTATCTGTTTTTTACTATTTGAACATTTCAATCCACAAGCATTACCCAACCAACCTTAACCACCTGGAGCAAATCCCATCAGCAAAAAATGCTCTTAACAAGTGTACAAAGCTGGTAGATAGCACTAACACATCATTTAATTTTTCTTTTAAATATTTTCTCAGAAGTATTCCGTTTGGCTTTAACCGTTTGAGTGCTATGCACTTTCCTACCTGGGTACTAAGGTGATTTAATTTTTTTGTAAACTTTTTTTTTTTTTTACTTTTGTATTCTTTTTTCCAGATCCCCAATACTTACACCGTTGGAAAGGTAAGGCGATTATCTTTCCAATAGTGGGTCTTGGGGGTCTGTAGATGCTTGAGATACAGGTGTCTAAGCAGCATGCCCCCTTTCCCTATACTTTGTATTGTAAATTTTTTAATAAAGTTGCGCGATGATGTCACCATGCAAAACGTGAAGACTCGGCGATGCCTGACACTATGCAGGCCCAATCGCCGGGGTAGGAGCGGGTGGGAGCCCCCAGATCTCCCTCAAGGTTGGGAGAGTGCTAGCGATGGCTCTGAGCCGTCGTTAGCACCAGAGTGGGAAACTCTGCGACGGCTCAGAGCCGTCGTTAGCACTCAAGGAGTTAAAATATAATGTTAGGAGAGATACATTTTGAAATAAAAATATTGTTGTTTTTTTTAAATCTAAGTGCATATCATTTGTAATCCATTTTTTTTTTTTAAATAATCAAGGGATTTGAATTCTTTTGCAAGGCACTATATAAATAATAATAATACAAAATATTGTGACTACACTAATTTTCTAGTATGTTTTGTATAATTTATATTGCTATTCTAGAGAGAAATCACATGAAATGCTTTAAAAAAATAACCTTGATTTTTTTTGATATAATGTTTATTTTACCTAAACCAACCTTTCATTTGGTACAAGTTGCTATATGAGTTTATTTTGACATTCTATGAGTTGTTTTAGAAATATTAACAAGCAGACAGCTTTCCATTTTACTAATTTGTAGCAGCGTATTATTTCATTCTTACAAAACCCTTCTAGATTAATCGTACACAAGGCCTAAGAATTTAATCAGATTTGAAAAACTCCCTTGGCAACACGAATTGTAGGACTTTTCTTAATGCTGTAGCTATTTCACTAAATCTTTCATGTCATGTTCAGATGTTCAGTTTCATATGTCTGATTTTTAAAGGAGAAAGATTTTTTAGCATATGTATCCCACCAGGACGGCTGTCGAGCTAAATATGTTTATATGAGCTGATGTGGCGCAGAAGTGGCCCAGACTACATGTAAAATTCCAGTACTGTCTGCAATGTACTTTGCTTTTAAAGAATAAATAAAACTACCATAAGGCAAAGATATGGAATTTGCTTATTTAAATTCAGTACATGTTTTAAATTGTTTTACAAGGACAAAAAAGTAATGTATTTCCAGTCCAACATAAAAATAAATACATTTAAAAAATGTAAAACTATCTTGGCTCACCCATTTGGTATTTACTTTAAATAGGTGCCAACCCCCCCCCCCCCCCCCAAAAAAAAAAACCTGAAAACACACAATTTCAGATGCTCATACTTGTAATATCTGCTTACTATTTGACTTTGTTATTTGGCCATTCATATATATGAATTGATATATACAATTTGCGATATTGACCAATTTGCCCTGCATCTTAGCAGATAGTTTATATAATACTTATTAACTACATCCGTTTGAGGGGCAGTTAAGAGAATATCTGACTAGTGATTATTGTTTTAAAACAACCAACACTTCGTTAGTCTGTACTCAGTAGAGGGGTTTACTGCATAAAACTACATTTCATTCTACGCCTCTGGCATCATATCTTATATTATTATATAGTAATATAATATTAGTAATAGTAAATTTCAAAACATGTGTTATACATTGACCAAGTTTTGGGATTTCTGTCTAAATCCTGCATTGTGGTTTAAAGTGACAGCCTACACCAGAATATTTATTGTTTTAAAAGATAAATAATCCCTTTATTACCAATTCCCTAGTTTTGCACAACCAACACAGTTATTTTAATACAATTTTTATCTCTGTGATTATCTTGTATCTAAGCCTCTGCAAACTGCCCCTTATTTCAGTTCTTTGGACAGACTTGCATTTTAGCCAATCAGTGCTGGCTCCTAGGAACTCCACTTGTATGAGCACAGTGTTATCTATATGGAACATATGAACTAACACCCTCTAATGGTGAAAAACTGTCAAAATGCCCTGAGCTAAGAGGCGGCCTTCAAGGTCTTAGAAATTAGCATATGAACCTCCTAGATTTAGCTTTCAACTAAGAATACAAAGAGAACAAAGCAAAATTGGTGATAGAAGTAAATTGGAAAATTGTTTAAAATCACATGCCCTATCTGAATAATGAAAGTTTGTTTTGGACTAGACAGTCCCTTTTAAGGCAGATGGAATGACTATAGTGAATAATAATTTTTTACATAAGTATATATGCATTTAAGAACAGAGCTAGATATCTAAACATTTATAGCTCAGAAAGATAAATATAAGGATCATTCTGCTAAAGTTAATTCAGCTATTTTCTATTTAGCTGAGGGAAAAAATATTATTTTCCACGGGTGATGCTGGAACATTTAAAGACACTTTAGTTGGGAGATAGAAGCAAATCAAAAGACAACTTTTTTGTTTCAAGGTCCCGTGTGTCATTTAGTGGCGGTCCTCTATTGTTAAAGCCTTAAAGTTATGGTTACCTGACCTAGAAAAGATCTTATAGTGGTTGCACAATCGCAAGCCGTACTGAATGCAGCTTTGACCCTTTGTCTTGTATTTTCTTTTATATTTAAGGCTTATTGAAGTTTATTGCTAAAGTTATGGCGCTAGAAGAATGCTTTAGATTAAACAGCAGATAATTTTTCTAAAGAAATATATATGGTTTGCCCTTTAAGGGTAAAATTCTTTGATTTTCTTTATTACGTTCTCTTTATCTTTATATATTTCTCTCTCTTTCGTTCCCAGGGTCAATGAGCAGCTGTAGTCTTGCTCCTAATAATTTTTATTGGTCAGGTGATACAGTTTATGATTGACTATATATAGTTAGTTGTATATTATTTTGATGCCACACATTCATTTCCTTTAATAGAAGTGTTTTCCCACGTTTAAAAAAAAAAACTACAAAAAAACCCCCAAGATCAACTTTGACTGAGATAAAATTAATGTTCCTGAAATTTAATTAACAGCATGCTACATCGAGGAGATTAAATGATGCATTTTATAATTACTATTCGTCTGTCCACCGTTTCTAATTTTGTCTCCCTCTGTTAATCACTCAGATCTCTATTTGCTGGATTTTGTATTTCTACATTAACAATGGGGAATAAAAAAGAAGGAAATGCATCCCATCAAATTACAGCATAATTATACTAAGCAAAATTAACTATTGACAAACCGACATTGTGGTATGAAACATAGTCTAGTGCAGTGGATTTTATTGTGTTCAGATTAGAAAAAAATACAGACCTTCTTGTTTTGAATAAATACATTTTATCATGTCATACTTGGAGATGTGACCCTATCCACCAATTAGGCAAATACAGCCAATAAAGATTAGTGGAAAATACACTAACGATATTGAAGTATTATTTTCAAATCAAGTTTAAGCAGCTATTACTTTTATTATCAAATGTACTTTGTTCTTTTGGTATCCTATGTTGAAAAGCATACCTAGGTAGGGCCATGAGCAGCAATGCACTGCTAGTGATTGGTGGCAACAAACTTATAACTCTTTTTATTGGTTCTCCAAATGTACTATTCACATAGTTCCCAGTAGCACAATACTGCTCTGGAACTGACTAACTATGGGCCAGATTACGAGTGGAGCTCTATCTATTGCTCATTGTCGTATACTGCGCGAATTACAAGTGGAAAGCAAAAAGTTATATCTGATGCACACAAAAAATCCGAACTTACAATATTACAATCACACAGAAGCGTATTATGGCCTAGGCCGAAAAGGCACATGCCTAGGGCGGTAGATTGGACGCGGCAGCACTTTCTGCAGGCTCTGTGGGGAGCGGCATAGTTGGGGGCTTGAATTAAGCAAACGTAGGGAAAAAACATGAGCTGAGGTTGCTGGAGGCACGGCGGCACTCACATTAAATTATGTGTCTGTCCCTCTATTAGTGCCCCGGTCCTCCTGAGCCCTACATGTTCCAAGTCCATCTACCTCTGCTTTCTCCCACAAGGTAGAACCTGCTGCTGCATTTCCTATGCAGCCGCAGTTCCTACCCAGGAAGGCAACAGCATAGCACTTGTTTGGAGTCTGCAGTGGACCACATACTGTAGCTCCGCAACCAGCGCTATATGCAAATGCCGCCCTCAAGTGTCAGTCTGCTCTCTGCCTCAAGTAGGACCTTCAGCTCTAGTTCATACCCAGGGTCTTGCAGAGCAGTGAACCTAGGGGAATGAGGTTTTAAAGGGGGGTTTCACCCCCCCCCCCACATGGAGGCAAAAGATATAGTGAAGATGTGTGAATTACAGTGCATCGTATAAATGTTTGATGCAGGGACTCGACTTGATCATAATACACAGCCGCTTGGGTAATGTCAGGTTTACCCGGGTAATGCTAGGATTGCCCAATTTCTTACTTTACCCGCAACATATATATATATCTGAAACTGCTCATGTAAAATGTGTATATATATATACCTACATATTAAATATGTATTAAAGAATAAAAAGGACATTAGCCTGTAAGTGAAGAACAGTAGAATTGAATGTTTAATATGTACAGTAAATATACAGTAAAACAGAGAAATACATAAATACGTATATACACACACATATATACATTTCTATATACATAAATATCTATATATTTATGTATGTATCAGATAGGTCAGCATGCTAAGGCCAAGGGTTGCAGGTTCGATCCCCGGCGAGGTCCACTCAGCCTTTTATCCTTCCGATATTGATAAAATGAGCAGCACCTTGAGACCCTTACGGGTAATTAGCCGCGCTTTACAAGTACCCAATACATATATACATTCTGTTAAAGCCTTTTGCTGGCCTTTCTTTATATATACTAAACCATACTGCACCAACAGCAGGGCTTTTTAATACTGTAAGTTTACTCAACAATGGTTCCTTGTATTAAATGGCGGGCTGCCATTTGCAATGCACTCTTCGCACAAGCATAATAAAAGTATCACACGTTTCACAACATGAACAAATACATTAGTGCATAAAACGTGCTTTCGCATCTTTAGGACTTTAAATATAAAAGGTTATTGCTGTGTGCCAGGCAAATGGCTTTTGATGTTATTGATAGGTGGGTGTTTCTTAACATACAGATATATAGAATGTCCATGTACCAGCAAGTCTGACAATAAGTGTACACATACTAATAGAAATTAATCGTATCTTAATTAGTTTATTGCTTATCTCACTTGTCCGCTACACTTTTAGACAGTCGTGTCTAGCTGGTCAAGTCAATACAGCATTTGCTTTAAACACAATACAATCAATTTGATCCTCACGGTGAAGAGTGCAGCATTACCAGTATAAATAAGATAGGTCGTAAATAGGGTACGCACGGCTAGATATAACCCATGGGTTCACGCTGCCAGGAGGAGAGAAGCAGATTTGTATCAATGAGAATCCCATGAGAATTAAAAAAAAGAAAGAAACAAGAAGGAAATCTTAATTAACATAACCTTTCCTATGAAATGTAATGACTTTTTTTTTCTCTTTAATGGCTGAAACTGAAACACATTAAAAGAATGATGCTGTTAAAAATGCTCTCTGTTGACCTCTTTAATATTACTAGATAGTATTGCTTTACTTAGGAATATTTGTATTGTGACAATACTGGTAATAAATATTGGGCTTATCCTATTAAATTACAAACTCTGGATAATCTTTTGAGTGTCTGGAGAGATCTATACACTTTCCGTAAGGTTCTCCAATGGAATCTTACCATATCTTAATAAGGCATAGAACTCATTTTCTTTATGTATAAATAATATATATAACAGCCATTTATTACTACTTTGCAAATGATCTGAATTAAAAATAAATAATTTGAAGCATTTAAACTGCGTGATATCAAAATATATTTTGCAGACCAGGAATCTACCGCTTTAAAAATCTTCTCCTGATGTGGCCAGTTTTCAGAATTAAATTACAGGGGGACAAATTAACAACACTAATAATAAAAGCATATTTTGTTAATACACACAATTATATATTATAATTTTATAGAATGTCATGTACCTATTAACATAGGGTCTATAGGCTATTCCTATATTATTTCCCTTAAAAACTGAACTGCATTTTCTATTCAGTGTTAGCCCCTTTAACTCTTTATATATTTTACAGAGGACGCCTTCCCTAAAATGTATAATTACGGTCCTAGCCAAATGGAGTAAGGAACTTTTAAGCCTTAAGTTTACTGGACTTCTATGGGTTAAATAGGAATACGTTTTAGGGTGCTCTGCCCTTATTGATTATCAAAGCTAGGGACTGAAAATTGACCAGGTTTAGTTTCAGAGGAGGGGCTTGGACAGTATGAATGAAAATTAACAAGAACTACCTATAACCACCTTCCTACTTTCCATTCCATGTAACTTTCAGTGTCTATTGACAATGGCGCTTACCTTAGAAGCTTTACAGTGGCTGAAGAGAATGATTAAGTCCCTCAGTAATTATAAAGTTTTTGGATGAGTTTGTAGTGCAGGCGTGCCTCCATTTTATATCAGTTTAAGAAAATAAAGAAATGTGGCCTTTACAATCCAAAAAAAAATTTTATTCTTTGCAAACTGTATTTCAGAAGGTATGGTTCTATTGGCATGGATTGTTATGCCCCCCTAGTCTATACCATCTCTGTAATGTAGTTGTTAAGCCCACCCCTAAAATAACATACTTCACAACAATTCACAGAATCTATCTGGGATTGTTAGCATGGCGGCTCAGTCAGGGAAATATGAGGCAGAGTTCCAGCAAGCGGTGGGATAGTGTCATGTCAAGTTGAGGCTGAGTTGTGCAGGAAGTGGTCAAAGCTGTATGGTGAAATTGGAGTTGCTGGGTATGTAATGGGTTTGATGGGGAATTGGGAGTGGCTGGGTATGGAATGGGTTGGATGGGGAATTGGGAGTTGCTGGGTATGGAATGGGTTAGATGGGGAATTGAAAGTTGCTGGGTATGTAATGGGTTGGATGGGGAATTAGGAGTGGCTTGGTATGGAATGGGTTAGATGGGGAACTGGGAGTGGCTGGTTATGTAATAGGTTGGATGGGAAATTGGGAGTGGCTAGGTATGTAATGGGTTGGATGAGGAATTGGGATTGGCTGGGTATGTAATGGGTTGTATGGGATATTGGGATTGGCTGGGTATGTAATGGGTTGGATGGGGTATTGGGAGTGACTAGGTATGGAATGGGTTAGATGGGGAATTGGAAGTGGCTGGGTATGGAATAGGTTGGATGGGGAATCGGGAGTGGCTGGGTATGGAATGGGTTGGATGAGGAATTGGGAGTGGCTAGGTATGGAATGGGTTGAATTGGGAGTGACTGGGTATGGAATGGGCTGGATGGGGAATTGGGAGTGGCTGGGTATAGAATTGGTTGGATGGGGAATTGGGAATGGCTGGGTATGGAATGGGCTGGATGGGGAATTGGGAGTGGTTAGGCAATAGGCACAAATAAATAAAATGCTCAGGGGCAACTAGTATTTGCTTGTTCTACAAATTAGCTGCACATCATTTTAAAAGTGGCAATTCATTGGCATTAAACAGTTGCGCCCCTCCACTGGACAGCCATGCTAGGCGATTATGACAGATCCTAATGCACTTAGGGACACAAACACCCTACGGGAATTTAAATAATCAGCAGGAAACAGTTTGTTATTATTGATGTTATTATCCGTCATTATCAGTTATTTGTAGAGCGCCAACAGATTCTGCAGCGTTGCCAAAACAAGAGCCTCTAGGAGTAATAAATGTAGGTTCAATACCTCAAATAGGTTTTCATCAAAATAAACTTTAAGAATTATGGCTCCCCTTTAATTTAATGTGTTACAATTAAATTTACGATAAATTCCCCGCTTGTAAATATTCTATTTAATATGTTGTTTTGGCAGTGAGACTGCAGAAACTAAAACTCTGTTTAGATGGGAGCGGGCTAATTGTAGCTTTTAGTAAATCAAATGTCTATTGCTGATCATAGATACAAGAACATCACTATCTATATTTCCTACATCTGGTATCTGCATTGCTCAATTACTGGTTTAATAGAACTATGCTGCGATATTCGAGCCAGCTCCGTCCTGGGAAAATGAAATAAAATTGAATCACTGAGAAGCAAGACTCACTTGATTGAGAATGTTATGTTACAAGGAACGGATGTCGTTTGTTGCTGATATAAAGCCAACATTGTCTATATCAGATGGTACATATAAATTTATGACAAAAACATGTCACTTGTGTTCCTGCATTAGTCGTGAATCTCCCTGTATCAACAGGTGGAAAAATCACTTCTGTTAGTCCCACATCTACAGTGATAATTTCTTTGTATTCTATCATCAAAGATTATTTGCTCACATAATAGACATTTTGCCAATTCATGTATGTGACATAATTTATAGACTAAAAAAATGTGTTGTCCGATATTTGTTTGTGGGGTCATTCATAATTCATTTGTTAATGATAATCCACTCTCTGGCTATTCATCTTCATTTCAACAGAAGAGCAGTTGGACAACAGCTTAAACGTAAATAAAGTTCAAGGGGTCAATTTATTAATGTGCGAGCGGACATGTAGAGTATCATGTCCGCTGCACATCGATAGAGGCCGACAGCATACGCTGCTGGTGCAATGCCACCCCCTGCATATTTGTGGCCAATCGGCCGCTAGCAGGGGGTGTCAATCAACCCGATCAAATATGATTACTGCGAAGTGAACAACTGGTTAACAAGAAATTAAACTTTCACAGATAACAGGTATCAGCAATTATATGGTTTAAATGTATCGGTTGTCTTAACAGAATGATATATAGTGGCCTATTTATCAAGCTCTGTGTTTCTGGAGAGCTTTCAGGCCATATGGAACTTGATAAATTGACCCAAAGTATTGGGTTATGCTACTGCTACAAGCCTGCAGCACAAAAAAAAGGTATTAGAAAAAAAAATAGGGTCAGTACTTGCCAGGAAGAAAAGTGAAGTTTACATACTTATTGGCTGACACCATAATGAATTATCTGACAAGAACATTGCTGGATCTGTATTGGATAGAGTTAAACTGTGAATCTGAACTCATTCCTGCCTCTGGAGTCATTTTTTTTTTTGCCATGAACAAATCAAGTTTTTTTTTCACGTTTATTTTTTGTTTATTTCTTTATACTTTTGTTAAAGAACTCTCATATAAATACAACAAATATGAATATTAATTCTCAGGACAGCTGTTACCACCTCTATTTGAAGACAATTTCATTTATCAACCACTTGCTGTAAAGAGATGCCCCTGCTACCCCCTAAACTAAGAATGTGTCCCCTTGTTTTGGTTGTTGCTCTTTCTGGTTTTCATAGACTTTAAAGGTAATTCTATGGGTATTAAAATTTGAAAGGGACATTTGAAAATGTTTTATATACATCACGATAGTAGATCAAATGCTAAGGGGAAAAAAGGCTATTGACTAAAAAGTGGAAACGTCATCTCGTTGAAAAAAAGACTTTTGCTGTTGGTGGCCGAAGCCGCTTAGGTTAGCAGTGAAACGGCGGCAAAATAAAGGTAAATTCAACACCGGTTTTTTTATAACTCATGAATGAAGGTCACCTTTATTTTTAGTGCTGGTAAATCGTAGTGTTTGACTGAATATAACTAAACTGTTTATAAAGGAAAGAAAGCTTACAGTGCTGGTTAATATTAGAATTTACCATCACTTAAAAGGGATATGAAGCCCAAAAAGTTTGTTTCATGATTTAGATAGAGCATGTGATTTTAAGCAACTTTCTAATTATATTATCAATTTTTCCTCATTCTCTTTTTTGTTGAAAAGCAGGTAAGTATGCTTAGGAGCCGGCACATTTCTGGAACACTAGATGGCAGAAGTTTTGCAAGAATGTTAATCATTTGCAAGAGCACTAGAGGGCAGCACTAATTCCTGTCATGTGGTGCTCCAGACGCCTACCTAGGTATCTCTTCTACACAGAATATCATGGGAACAAATCAAATTTGATAATAGAAGTAAATTGGAAAACATTTTCAAATGGTTTGTTCTGTCTGAATCACAAAAGGAAATGATTGGGTTTCATATCCCCTTAAAGGGACAATAATCCCTTTATTTACCATTCCCCAGTTTTGCATAACCAACACAGTTATATTAATATACTTTTTACCTCTGTGATTACCTTGTATCCAAGCCTCTGCAGACTGCTCCTTATCTCAGTTATATTAATATACTTTTTACCTCTGTGATTACCTTGTATCTAAACCTCTGCAAACTGCCCCTTTATTTCAGTTATATTAATATACTTTTTACCTCTGTGATTACCTTGTATCTAAACCTCTGCAGACTGCTCCTTATCTCAGTTATATTAATATACTTTTTACCTCTGTGATTACCTTGTATCTAAACCTCTGCAGACTGCTCCTTATCTCAGTTATATTAATATACTTTTTACCTCTGTGATTACCCTGTATCTAAACCTCTGCAGACTGCTCCTTATCTCAGTTATATTAATATACTTTTTACCTCTGTGATTACCTTGTATCTAAGCCTCTGCAGACTGTCCCTTATCTCAGTTATATTAATATACTTATTACCTCTGTGATTACCTTGTATCTAAACCTCTGCAGACTGCCCCTTTATTTCAGTTATATTAATATACTTTTTACCTCTGTGATTACCTTGTATCTAAACCTCTGCAGACTGCTCCTTATCTCAGTTATATTAATATACTTTTTACCTCTGTGATTACCTTGTATCTAAACCTCTGCAGACTGCTCCTTATCTCAGTTATATTAATATACTTTTTACCTATGTGATTACCTTGTATCTAAGCCTCTGCAGACTGTCCCTTATCTCAGTTATATTAATATACTTATTACCTCTGTGGTTACCTTGTATCTAAGCCTCTGCAGACTGCTCCTTATCTCAGTTATATTAATATACTTTTTACCTCTGTGGTTACCTTGTATCTAAGCCTCTGCAGACTGCTCATTATCTCAGTTATATTAATATACTTTTTACCTCTGTGATTACCTTGTATCTAAGCCTCTGCAGACTGTCCCTTATCTCAGTTATATTAATATACTTATTACCTCTGTGGTTACCTTGTATCTAAGCCTCTGCAGACTGCTCCTTATCTCAGTTATATTAATATACTTTTTACCTCTGTGGTTACCTTGTATCTAAGCCTCTGCAGACTGCTCATTATCTCAGTTATATTAATATACTTTTTACCTTTGTGATTACCTTGTATCTAAGCCTCTGCAGACTGCCCCTTATCTCAGTTATATTAATACACTTTTTACCTCTGTGGTTACCTTGTATCTAAGCCTCTGCAGACTGCTCCTTATCTCAGTTATATTAATATACTTTTTACCTCTGTGATTACCTTGTATCTAAGCCTCTGCATACTGCCCCTTATCTCAGTTATATTAATATACTTTTTACCTCTGTGATTACCCTGTATCTAAGCCTCTGCAGACTGCTCCTTATCTCAGTAATATTAATATACTTTTTACCTATGTGATTACCTTGTATCCAAGCCTCTGCAGACTGCTCCTTATCTGTTATATTAATATACTTTTTACCTCTGTGATTACCTTGTATCTAAGTCTCTGCAGACTGCCCCCTTATCTCAGTAATATTAATATACTTTTTACCTATGTGATTACCTTGTGTCTAGGAACCTTCTTCCAGCCCCCTGATCACATGACTGTGACTGTTTATTATCTATTGTCTTAAATTTAGCATTGTTTTGTGCTAGATCTTAAATAACCCCCTGTGCCTGAACACAGTGTTATCTATATGGCCCACGTGTACTTTCTTTCTCTTTGTGTTGAAAAGAGATTTAAAAAGCCTGTGATAAGAGGCAGCCCTCAAAGGTTTAGAAATTAGCATATGAGCCTACCTAGGTTTAGTTTAAACTAAGAACACCAAGAGAAAAAAGCAAATTTGATGATAAAAGTAAATTGGAAAGCTGATTAAAATTAAAAGTCCTATCTGAATAATGAAAGTTTAATTTATACTAGACTGTCCCTTTAAGCTTTCTTTCTTTAATACACAGTGTGGTCGTGTTCAGTCTTTTTTTAACTTGAATTTACTGTAACTAAGTCCATACAAATGTGAAAAATAGAATACAGTTGAACCATTGAAATCTATATATAAAAGAAACAATCAAAAGTCATTTGGATATCAGTCACTTCCAATACAGGTTTCATAAAATCCTCCTTAAAGACAAAAGTGTAATAAGTTAATATCAAGCACTCATTAACTGTGGGTTGTGTAACCCCGTAACTCCAGTTTTAGGAACATGAAACCCTAATTGTTTCTTTCATGTTTTAGACAGAGCATGCAATTTTAAACAACTTTCCAATTTACTTCTATTATCTAATTTGCTTCATTTATTTAATATTCTTTGTTGAAAAGCATATCTAGATAGTCTTAGTAGCTGCTGATTGGTGGCTGCACACAGATGCCTCGTGTGATTGGCTCAGCCAGGTGCATTGCTATTTGTTCAACAAAGGATATCTAAAGAAGGAAGCAAATAAGATAATATAAAATTGAAAATTGAATTCTCTATCTGAATCATGAAAGACATTTTTGGGGTTTCATGTCCCATTAAGGTAAACTTGCAGGAGATCTTTCTCTACTATGTTGTTCCAAACACTGAACGCTGCCGCTAGAGAAACCGGCGTTCTCCTGCCTCCACGGTGCGTCAAACCAACTCCACAGTCACGTGTCACCTGTGGTCAGTTGGTGTTCGACTACAGCAATGCTTTTCCAACCTGTCCTCAGTTCTCCCCAACAGGCCAGATTTTCAGGATTACCTTGGGTGAGAGCAGGTAAAATAATTATGTTTACTAATCAGCTGATTTTCCCACTTGTGCTCCAGTTCAGATATCCTCACCGTTGGGTAGGTCTGAGATCAGGTTTGGAAACCAGTGGAATAGAGCAAGAAGCAATTTATGGGGTTGGCTCTGTATTGGCTAGACTTCCAAAAGTCTCCAGATATCCCACATTATCTTTGTATCCACTCATGGCTTGTGCTTAGAACATGCTTAGACAGGTGTGTCTTATTCTGTAATATGCCGTTTGCATCACAAGAGAACGCATACTTCCTAATTGTGATATGGTGCTCAATTCTGAGGTCAGTCCTCGCGCTCATCTTTATTTAAGCGACGTAAAGTACTTTGCCATTACAAAGTTTTTATGGAGTCTTACAATAAATTAACATACCAGGTGCATGTGAACATTTTTATGAATGTGTTAACGTGTTGTTTGCTTCAGCTGTTTTCAATGGCTAAAATACACCTACTACTTTTCTTATTTGGAGGGACCGATCTGGACATGGATAGCCCCTGTCATTTTGTTTGCAAAAATTGATTGCTGTGCAGTATCTTATCTTCCCTATCAGTAAATACTAGCTTGCCTCTGCTAAGGCCAATAAGCTACAGATATGCAGCAGGGCTGGGCTTGTGAGCTATGCCTTAAGCATCTCCAATTCTCAGAATTGGAAAGCTCATCAATTTTAAAATTATATTACACAGAGAAAGGCAGTATAAATAATTGCAATGTGTTTTTTTTAACTAAGCATAATTAACCCCTTCAGGATGCAGGCAAATATCTATAATCAAAACACAAATATCTGTACAGACAGGAAGTCACATGATCATTGTTATGATCATATGACTCCAAAAGGTGCTGATTGGCTCCTAGGGCACTGCCTGCGTTGCTAGGTACGTCCCTCTACCAGATCCACCTGGGTTTTTACAAGCAAAGGTTAGGACGTTTCATGTCATCCATAAGTCATTAAAACTCAGCGCTTTTATGACAGAATTGAACGTCCTAGGGGTTAATCATTTTGTATCATAATTTCAAAGTGTATTTATGTACCTTAAATTTCCATTTAGCAAGTGCATTACTTTAAATAAATATATTTTACATGTCTCTTATTATACTTTTCTTGCAGCCCTAATACTTTAGTTCAGGTCGCAAGTCGCACAAACTGTTTAGCGCTTTTTGTGTTGTGCTTGATATGAGCGATGTTTAGCTTGTTCACGATATCCATTGAAAGTATAATGCAAACATTCTCTGGTTCTGTTTTACCACAGACTTACCACTACGCGATAATGTTATCATTGTCCTGCAAAATTGATAATGCGCCCTGCTCTATTAATAGCGCTCCACTTGTAATCTAGTTCATAGTTATACAACCAAAGGACCTGCTTAACAAATGAGAAGAGACCGGCAGCTTTATCCTTACAGCTTTAGATTTATTTTCATTAATTCTGTATTTTATTTGTTTATATTCTGTTGTTCTTTTGCTGATTTATATTTTAGAACCTTGATCAGATAGATTACATGAGTAGAATTATATGTAATAATATTTAATTTGTTATTTTCCACCACTTCCAGGATGTGTAAATCTAGGTCCTTTAATTATACAGTGCGGTTTGAACAATTTAAACAAGGAAATCCCCTTTCTTTTTTGATGCAATATAACCACCTGCTTTTATTCCAATCCCACCTATATTGGTTTTAACTAGACTTGTGCAACAGCGAATAATTGGTTCAATACAAATATTCTGAAAAACTTTTGTTAAAACTAATGTAAATGTTTCTTTACTGCAAATGAAAAAAATATCACATTTAGTTTTATGCTTATTTATCAAGCTCTGAGCAGGCGGACAGACATCGCTGCAATTCAATCCGATCGAGTACGATCGGGTTTATTGACACCCCCCCCCTGTTGGCTGCCGATTGGCTGCGAATCTGCAGGGGGCTGCTGGTGCAATGCTGAATACGGAGAGCGTATTGCTCTCCGCATTCAGCGAGGTCCGACAGACCTTTGATAAATATTCCCCATAGTGCACTGGGGGAGCTGCAATGATGATAAATTTTGCCCAAAGAGTCTTCCATGGTTTTTGGCTGTTTTTTCAGAATCAAACCATTCCAATACATTAGAAAACACACGTATCATGCAGTTTTCAAATGCACCATCGGTTTATATGTTAATAAACACAGTTGTATTTTTTACAGTCATTGCTTAAATCACACTTTTAAACTTTTACTGATATTCAAATTAGCACTCGATTTAGATGTTTAAAAAAATGCTAAGTATATAACTTCTTAAAATGGGCTTTGGTGTTATACACAATTATGTCATTAGAGTTTTTAATTTATTTATTTATTATGTTATGTGTTTAGTGCCTGTAAATGGAATAAACATAGTCAAATCTGAACTCTTAGAACACCCCTATTCTGCTCCATATGAGGATATGGCCTGTGATTGGTGCATACACAAGTATGCACGCTTCGCATTTGCTGACAATGTGCATCATTAACTGGATGTCCTCTTTGGCAATTTATTTAGCAGAGGTTAAACACATAGTAGAATAAAGGAAAAAATACAGCATTTTTCTTTACACTAGATGTTACTGCACATTAGAGCCAATTTCCATTTGTTTAATACAGTCTTAGGATGTATTAATTTTGCTGTTGGGTGATTCACTGTTCATCAGAAATGAAGCTGAAGTTTACAGTACATCAAATTTTAAACTCAAATATTCAAAAAAAAGTTAGATTGATTGAATTCCATCTTTACAAAACCATCCACAGAAATGACTGTAACTGCCCCTTTAAGAAGCCTGTCAGCATTATTTTTTGAGCGTGATCTGACAGACGCTATCCATCTTAATCTATAAATTATGCATTGCAAAACATCCAGGAGCAAATGGGTTAATGTGATTAATTATCATTGGCACATGTCACCAACCTAATGCATATTTAAAGCAGGCAAGGTTCCAACCATATCCCAAATGCAATTTCCACATGTTAATAGGGTTTGCCAGCCGCGTGCAGAAAATGTCTCATTCCTAGGCCCCTTCTGGACAATATTTAAACTTCCAATTACATACAGATAAAGAATATCAAAAACATATCTGCTTTTTAAATCCCAATACTTACTTCATATTAATAATGTAATTTTCTGCTGTAGTAATTTTACAGGTTTAGTAATTAAAAAGGCAGGCCGGCCAGATTTCTCATTAGCAGCAGGCAGCTGCCTCCGGACACCTTCTCTCGTAGGGATTTCTTTAAGGGATACTTTTTAACAGTCTGCAGATTATTTTCTTACATTTTATGTGTTATAAACTTGGCTGCCAACTTGAGATAATTTGAGAATTTTAATGGTGTTTAATATTATTCACAAATGGATATTCTAGCGTAACAATCGCATGCACAACTTAGCTTTAAACAAATTGCTTTTATATACTATGTGTTTACTACTGCAAAGCTGTGTTCCTGTACAACTCCAGGTGAGGATACAGGGGTTGATGACAATATTGCACTTTTTTCAGTAGATATGTTTGGGTAGACCATACAATTTTAAAAACTTTCCAATTAACTTTTATTATCAATTTTGCTTTATTCTCTTGGTATCTTGTGTTGAAGGAGCAGCAATGCATTACTGATTTCTAACTGAACACATGAGTAAGCCAATGACAATCAGTATATATATATGCAGCCACCAATCAGCAGCTAAAACCTGGGTTCTTTGCTGCTCCTGAACTTACCTAGATAAACCTTTCCGAAAAGGATAGGAAGCAAACTAAATAATAGAAGTAAATTAGAAAGTTGCTTAAAATTGCATGCTCTGTCTAAATCATGAAAGTAAAAATTTGGGTTTAATGTCACTTTAACATCAGAGGGTGTTGTCAGTGTCCAGTGATCACAACCCTAAAATGCTTCTACGATACAATGTCAAAATATTTTACCTCCAAAAAAAAAAATCTTTGTCTGCATCATTATTTTCCTAGGGGGATATTTATCAAAGCCTCAACCGCAAATACACCAGAATTCCGCAGCGTAGTTGTTGCGAGATTGATCCGACCTAGTTATCAAAGCCTACAGACCGGCAAATGTTGAAATTTGTGACGTAACATACGATCCGCCGGTCTCAATCCGACGCAGATCGATGCTTACGTTATTACAGATGTTCCGAATACACATTCGGCTCTATCTGACACTTTTTCCCATTTACCAAGTAGTTAACAGGTACGCTCGCGGCTATTCCGGCCCAGCGTACCTGGTTTTCACCGTGGAGGCCGCAGATGCCATAGAAATCAATGGGAGTCTCAAAGCAGAGAAAGCTTATGTTCGATGCTGCCAGATATCCCATTGATTTATATGGTAGAAAACAAGTTACGTTTACACCTAACACCCTAATATAAACCCCAAGTCTAAACAACCCCTAATCTGCCGCTCCCGACATCGCCGCAACCTAAATAAAGTTATTAACCCCTATCCTATACTATTAAATCTTATTACAAATTACTAAATTACAAAAAAAAAACACTAAATTACGAAAAATAAAAAAACACATTATCAAAAATAAAAAAGAATTACACCTAATCTAAGAGCCCTATCAAAATAAAAAAAGCCCCCCCAAAATAAAAAAAAAAACCCTAGCCTACAATAAACTACCAATGGCCCTTAAAAGGGCCTTTTGTGGGGCATTGCCCCAAAGAAATCAGCTCTTTTACCTGTAAAAAAGAAATTACAAACACCCCCCAACAGTAACCCCCCCCCCCCCCCCAAGAGAACAGCCAATAGAATGAGAGCTGCTCAAATCCTATTAGCTGATTGGAACAGCCAATATGATTTTAGCAGCTCTAATCGTATTTGCTGATTGATGTCTTTCAGCCAATAGGAATGCAAGGGACGCTATCTTGGATGACGTCACTTGCATTGAAGTTCCAGTTTACGGCGGCGAAAAGGATGAAGAGGATGCTCCACGCCTGGATGAAGACCTCTTACCGCTTGGATGGATCCTGCAAGCGGAACTTCAAAAACTGTAAGTGGATCATCGGGGGTTAGTGTTGGGTTTTTTGGGTGGGTTTTATTTTTAGATTAGGGTCTGGGAATGTATAAGAGCTAAATGCCCTTTTAAGGGCAATGCCCATACAAATGCCCTTTTCAGGTCAGGTCAGGTGGTTATTTTACGCCTTTTAAGGGCCATTGGTAGTTTATTGTAGGCTAGGGTTTTTTTTTTTATTTTGGGGGGGCTTTTTTATTTTGATAGGACTATTAGATTAGGTGTAATTCTGTTTTATTTTTGAGAATGTGTTTTTTTATTTTTCGTAATTTAGTGTTGTTTTTTTTTGTAACTAAGTGTTTGTTTGTTTTCTGTAATTTGTAATATGGTTAATAGTATATTTAAATAATTTGAGTAGGGTTAGGTTTTTTTAATATGTAATTTAGTTAATGTAATTGGTAGTTTAATTTAATTGTAGTATAATAGTTAGGGTAGGTTAATTAATATTTTAAAATAGTTTATTTTAATTCTACAGGTAAGTTTAAATTTATTTGAAGATAGGGATGTTGTAATTTTTATTTAAAGTTAGCGGGTTGTTAGGTTTAGGGGTTAATAGCTGAATTTAGTTTATGGCGATGTGGGGGGCTGACAGTTTAGGGGTTAATAGGATTAGTTAGTGGTGGTGATGTGGGAGGACAGAGGTTTAAGGGTTAATACGTTTATTTAGTGGTGGCGGTGGTGGCGGGATAGGGGTTAATAACTTTATTTAGGTTGCGGCTGGGTCAGGGAGCGACGGGATAGGGGTTAATAACTTTATTTAGGTTGCGGCGGGATCGGGGGGTGGCAGGATAGGGGTTAAACATTTTAGTATACTGGCGGCGTTTAGTGACAGGGTATAAATAAAGTTATGAAAAAGCCGAATAGACGCAAGATTGATGACTGCTAGTTAACAACAGTCAAATGCTCATCGCCCCGTACTTGGTGCGCGTCTTTTTGATGTTTTTTTTCATAACTAAGGAGAGCGTATTGAGATATGCGGCCACAATGTTAGGTGAGCGTATTGTTCCCGGCTAATGCAACAAAGTTGAGGCTTTGATAAATATCCCCTCTAGTGCGTAAGATAAACGACAAACAGAATGGTGATTTTGTACGTTTAGTTGTTATATCACATTTTAATTGTTCCTTTTTTATAGTGTCTGGTGATGGTTATAGGCGACTTGTGCAATTATAGTGATAGTAAATCCTAGTATCTGTGAAATGCTAGAATTTACCAGTGCTACAAATAAATGGGACTTTCAGTCATGAAGTATAAAAAACTTCATTCTGAAAGTTCCTTTATTTGTCTGCAGCGAGTGCCTCACGCCACCCAATGAGGTGATGTTTCCACCTCTTAGCCAATAGCCGTGCAGCCAAGTTGGCATTATGCTGTGTGACTAGCACACTATTGGCTAACATCATCTCACTGATTAAATATCGTTCTGCCGTGGGCTGCCTGAGACGCTCAGCACGGCATACACTGCAGGCAAATAAAGGAACTTTCAGTATGAAGTATTATTTGTAAACCCTAGGATTTACCATCACTTTAACTTATGTTTCATAAAACAGATATGTGTCTCTTCCTAAGGGATTTAAACAGGGGTATTATGGATCTAGTTGGCATGAATGTTTGTTAGGTCATTGATTTCGCTCATCTTTATTATTGTAAAATTGCTTATTATTCATTTTCTTGTACTTTGACTGAACAATTTGTGTATCTGTTTGGGGACATTGCTTCCTAATAGGGATGTGCATTTGTGTGTTTTTTTAAAAAAATGATCGCCCAATATGGTGGCCACCAGTGCCGTTCAACTAATTTCAGAGCCGGATTTCTTCTTGTGAAAGTAGAACACACAAAGATCTGTGGCCATATTCCACATTTGTTTTTAAACAAAACACACAAACGCACTTCCCTACTTCCTAATACCATCAATCATGGAGGTGGGTAACGTCAGTGCGTTGTGTCTGTGCACAAATCCAGTGTTCAAAAACTTTTTTGGGGTAATCAGTAATAAGTGCAAAAGTGTTTCCAGGGGTTTATCAAGTCTTCATAGCTGTGGAATAGGATAACTAAATTATAGCCCTGTAAATGTGTTGCTTAAGGCACAGTAAAGTCAAATTAAGCTTTTCTGAGTTCAATGGAGCATGCAATTTAAAAACAGAAACTTCCATTATCAATTTATTTGTATTATTATTTTTTTTGTATTTGTTTTATTTGATCATTTTCACAAAAATAAACAACACAGTCAGTATGAACAAGAATAATGATTTAGCAACAAGATAGTAAAATAAGACGTCTTACTGA
Source organism: Bombina bombina (assembly GCF_027579735.1). NCBI lineage: Eukaryota > Metazoa > Chordata > Amphibia > Anura > Bombinatoridae > Bombina > Bombina bombina. Next base: position 18,795,810 of record NC_069510.1, on the reverse strand, counting down.
TGTTACAAGCGATAAATTAGAGCAAAAGAGATTTAAAAAGTGTGAAGGGTCAAAGGTGGCGCAGAGCATTACACCCTGTGCTGGGATAGCGCAATACAGATAGCATGGACGTTTTCAGAATCAGTAAGATCTCTATTCGCTCCTGTAATGACAAACGGGCAACGACCAAAAGAGACAGGAGGCCTATACCCCTCGTGTGGGTGTAATAGAATAGATTTGTTAAAAGATGATGAAGAGTTTTACAGGTGAAAAAAAAATAAAAAGGGAGAAGAAGGGGGGAGAGGAGAAGAGATGGTTCTGCCCCTCTCTCCCTAGAGAGCCCCCACAGCCAACCTCTGCATGTTTAAGGGGACCCTTGATGTATAAATGTATCCCAATGAATGGGTACTACTTGAAATATACCTATTCAATTCAGTTTCAAAAAGTAGTTTTCCTCCAGAGCTATAAATAAATATGTATATATAATATGTAAGCCGCTATCTAATAAAAAACTGAATTGTACAAACTACGTTTTCCACTGTTGACCCCGAACAGTGAAAAACAGAGACAGAGCTTGTTAAAACCTCATATCATATAATGAGACTTGACTCAAACATATATGTTTGTTAACATTGAGTAACCATACAGATACAAATTGTACAATAACATGTTTAAAACAATAATTCTTGCACTTAAGCAAAAGGTAGCAAAGTATCCATCCTAAACAAGTGATGAAGTGGTGTGTACCTTGAAACGCGTAGTGAAGCTTGTGTACAAGTTGGCCGTCTGTCTGCATTTGCCCTTCAGCCACTTGCTTAGGACGGATACTTTGTTTAAGTAACTTAGCCAACCTGCAAAGGTTCCCTCAGCTAGATCTCGGAGCTGGTTCCTGTGTTTCTATCTGCCCCTCTCTAAAAAGTTGGCCAAATGTATAATATTTCCAACAATCTGGTTGACAGGGCAGGTGGGAATAAATTCTCCCTGGAATTATGCATTCTGAGGGATTGGTAAGAGTGGGGAGGGTGCTGAAGAGAGATTTGGGTGAGTTGAACAGATCTTGTCCCAGCGTGAAAATGTTTGTTTTATTATTGGGTAAGTATTAATAGACGGGGTCTGCTTTCTCTAAGTATCCAACAGAGTATGCTTAGTGATGGGCAACCAATTAAATCAATTTCTATAGAGACCCATGCCTTACTTTGTTGCCCAGAATGCCAATCTAGGATCTTTTGCAAAGCTACTGACCTGTAATAGTCCCATATCAAGGGGACTCCCAGACCTCCTCTCTCTTTAGGGATATAGAGGGTGGAGCAACAGATCCTGGGTTTTAGCAGGGGTGGGGCAGTTTTTCAAATGGTTCATGAGCGTGTCTGTTGGCCAGTGGGTGTGTCTAAATGGTTCATGGTCCTGTCTGGGTTATCAATGGGCGGGGCTAAGAAAAATTCTGCAAATAACTACGTATGGCTGTCTCAGAGAAACAGTAGGTCAGAACTCAGAAATAGGGACTTTCACTCTCATTAATAGGGCCAGTTAGGAGGTCTACCCTTATTTTCAATTTCTAGGTAAGCATTTAGTAGTAGTTATTGCCCCACTGCGCCTATCACTAATCCTCAATGTCATGTGTATGCTTTTTATGAAGAGTAGAGTCTTTCAATGTGGTAGTGTCATGATGAGTAATTGTTGTGTTGTTATTGATTTTGTTTGGCTCTGAATATATTGTCTTGCCTAGAGCTGGCTAGAGTTTCAGTCTCCCTATAGAGGAACAAGTCAAGTAACCTTATTCTGATACCCTCTTGCCTGTAACATTACCTACATGCAGGATCAATGTGAAAACATAGAAGCAGAAATATGCATATTTGGTGTTTTGCAATGTCTAGAAGACACTCTTGAAAACAAGGGGTTAACCTTATCCTTAAAGGGAAATGAAACTCAAAATGAACCTTTCAGGATTCAGCAAGAGCACACAATAAAAAAAGTTCCAATGTTCTTCTCTTTTCGAATTGACCTATTTCTCTCGATCTCCTCTGTTAAAATGTAGCTTGTTTCCTAGGGAGCATACTGAGGTAAATTTAAAAGTGTGAGTCTTGTGCACTATATTTAGAGCATTGCAACAAACGTTGCACAACATGTGTATGCCCTTTAGCCTACCTCAGTATGATTTCATGGAAAGTTTTAGCAAAGGAGACCATTCAAAAGAGGCCAGTTTGATAATATAAGTAAATTAGAATGATTTTTACAATTATACATGTTATTAAACTCATGGAAGTTTAAAAGGACATTCAATCAAAATGAAACTTTCATGATTCAGATAGAGCCTATAATTTTCAACAACTTTCCAAGTTACTCCGTTCTTTTGATATTCTTTGTTGAAAAGCATGTCTAGGCAGAGGTAGGGGCAGGAGCAGCAGTGCAGTACTGGGAGTTAGCTGTTTACTGGTGGCTGCTATTGGCTCCCCCAAAGTGCTCAACTAGCTCCCAGTAGTGCGTTGCTTCTCCTTCCACAAAGGATACCAAGAGAATGAAGCAAATATTGGAATTAGAAATTTGCTTAGAATTGCATGATCCATCTGAATCATTAAAGAAAAAAAAATTGTGTTTCATGCACCTTTAATTTACCTTTTTATGTCACTTAAGTGTCTAAATCTATATAAGTAATTAATCTTGCCCAAGTCATTTCATTATCATCTGAACCAGGGATGTAATTATAAGGATTGATTGAGACCAGGCATGCACCTCTAGTGGGCCCTCCAATCAGTAGTGCGGGCCCTCTGTGAAAAAGGGTTTACAATCAGTGCCAGATTGGCCTGCCAGGATACTGGGACTTTTCCCGGCGGGCCGGTGTTGCCATAGGGCCACATTCTTGGTCAAGGAGGTCACTGAGCAAGCCTTGTGCACATGAGTACCACATTTATTCATGGCTTCTTTGCCCCTGACAAGATTGTAGGGACCTGTGAAGGCAGAAAAGTGGCCCTAGACAAGGTGGGGGTATTGAAAACAGGTCCGGTGGTGTCATACTCTGCAAGGGAGCAGGTTCAGGAGTTGGGAGCTGTTTTGCAGAGGTATCAGGTTCTGGGGTTAAAGTTGTGTTTTGTCCATGTGAGTCTTTACTTTTTGGCATAATTAAACAGGTACAAGTTTTTAGGAAATAAAGGTGATGGTTTTATTGATAGGATAATTAGCAATGCAGAGATATGCAAATTATATAAGGCAAAGTCTATAGGCTGTAGACTGGAACTCTGTAGTATCAGGCAGGAATGCAGACCTTTGTAATAACAGACAGAATACTTGCATATGCTGTAGACTGGAACTGTGTAATAACAGGCAGGAATACAGGTCTTTGTAATAACAGGCAGGATACTTGCATATGCTGTAGACTGGAACCATATGGTGTAGACTGAAACTCTGTAGTAACAGGCAGGAATGCAGATCTTTGTAATAACAGGCAGGATACTTGCATATGCTGTAGACTGGAACTCTGTAGTAACAGACAGGAATGCAGATCTTTGTAATAACAATCAGTGTGCTTGCATATGCTGTAGACTGGAACTCTGTAGCAACAGACAGGAATGAAGATCTTTGTAATAACAGGCAGGATATTTGCATATGCTGTAGACTGGAACTATATGTTGTAGACTGGAACTATAAGCTGTAGACTGGAACTCTGTAGTAACAAACAGGAAACTTGCATAGACTGCAAACTGGAACTCTGTAGTAACAGGTAACAAGAAAGCAAAAGTACCTGAGTCAGTCCTTCCTCCAGGGGGTGACACCAAAAAAATTTTTTTTTTTTTTTTTAATTTTATTGAAATTCAAAGAAATACAATGTTGAGATGCACAGATTTTTTTTTATTAGAGGGGCTGGCATTTGTGAACTTTGGTGGGACTGGGGAAGTTGTAGACACACAATTTTTTTGCCCCTTGAGCCAGTGCTGCAATTTCAACAAATAGTTTTCCCGGCTGCTTTTGCTTGTTTGTACTTTGCTTCTCCCCTGCCCAATTTCGCTATGAATGTTGTGGGCATGCCGTGGGGCTTGCAAAGTTGCGCTGCTAGCCTAAACCTGCCTGCCTATCTGTGCTCACTGCTCAGTGACATGTGGAGCAGTGGATTCACTCACTGCTGTGCTGTCTCTCTAAACGGGAACTGGCAAATCATGAGGGGATGCCTGGCACCTGACCGCATGACTGTTTGACACTGTCTTTAAAGTGAAGGAGCCAAGTATGATGCCCACCAGACCATTACGGTTACGGTACACTAAGTGCACACTGAACAGGTAGGAGGGCGGGCGGGGGTCTGGGGGTGGGCAGAGTGCAGAGGTGATTGGCCATAAGAAGCGGTAGGCACGCGGCCCGGGGCTGTGCACTGACAGACTTGGAACAGAGTCAGAGAGCAGAATTTTCATAGTTTGCACCTAAAACTTTTCTTTAGTGATTTATTTTTAGAGTGCTCTGTTTATCTTTCATTTGATGCTCTGCTGAGCCAGGGAGCAGCTCTAGGCATGAGCTTTATAATTAATGCAATGCAGTTTACATATTTTGTAAGTGTGTGTCTGAGTTTTTGTGTGTGTGTGTGTCTCAGTGTTTTTGTGTGTGTGTGTCTGAGTGTTTTTCTGTGTGTGTGTCTGAGTGTGTTTCCGAGTGTTTGTGTGTGCATCTGAGTATGTTTTTAAGTGTTTCTGAGTGTTTGTATGTGTGTTTGCCTGTGTTTTTGTGTGTGTCTGCTTTCTGGGGGGGGGGTGACATCATAACGTACCGCACCGGGTGACACCAACCCTAGTGACGCCACTGATCATTTACTTCTTGCCATTTCCTTGTTTCCCATCGACACAAATGACTATTCAGTGCTTAAAATAAAAACATTCTTCTACATTTGTTATGGTGATGAAGATTTTCACTAAATTGCCCAGCTCATTATGCACATAAAAGATTTTTTTTATTAGTTTTTACACTGCTGTAAATTGCCTTTTAATGACATCATTATTTTCTCTTTAATTGGACTGCTGGGATAAATGTATTGTCTTCCTTGGATTTTTTTTTTTAATTCCTGTTTGGTACTGATCATGAAAGCTGCATCAACTTTATTCAGAAAATAGCAGCTAATTATGAATTTCAATATTAAATTGGGGGGGTTCTTTTTTATTTTGTAACTCTATCTGCCTTTGAATGTTTGCAATAAAGGTGGCTTTAGTTGCAAAAATCAAAATCAAACACATTTGCCTCATAAATACTATGATCTGAATAAATTGTAAGGAGTAAAGACTTCATGATTTTTTATCAAGAGGCTTTAAAGGGTCGTTAAACTCAATATTTTTATTTCATGATTCAGACAGAGAATACAATTTTAAACAACATTCCAATTTACTTCTATTATCTAATTTGCTTAATTCTTTAGATATCTTTTGTTAAAGAAATAGAAATGCAAATGGGTGAGTCAATCACATGAGGTAAATATGTGCAGCCACCAATGAGAAGCTACTGAGCCTATCTAGATATGCTTTTCAGGAACAAATATCAAGAGAATGAAGCAAATTAGATAATAGAAGTAAATTAGAAAGTTGTTTAAAATGGTAATCTCTATCTGAATCATGAAAGAAACATTTTGGGTTTAATGTCCCTTTAATTCAGCATAAGACAGTATAAGATGCAGGGGTGTATTTTGGCCTAGGCAAACAAGGCACTTGCCTAGGGCGACAGACTTGGGAGGGGGCAGCACTTTTTCGTGGCTTTTTTTGTAAGAAGCTTACAGTTATTTTAGAAGTATTATACAGGTATATAATGGGAGATTTGCCTAAAGAGCTTACATTCTAGGGGAGGTATAATAAGAGATTGCCCATGGATCTTACAGTTTAGAGGTGTGTGTGTGAACATATTTTTTTGGGAATGCCATAAAATAATCACATTACTCCCTGACCAAAACATATTATGGCCAAAAAAGGCTTAAAACCTTGGGGGGCAGAATTTTGAGCGCCCAGGGCAGCAAAAAACCTAAATACGCCACTGATAAGATAGTAAATGTTTAAGATACATTTTTCACGAGTCAAGAGCTAGATAACAATAAATAGTTATAGGTTCCTCCTTCAGCTAGTCACTGCCCAGTAGGAGCTCAACTAGAAAAGCTGCCATATAAAGTATCTCTGTCCAAGACACACAATAATTAAAATATCTGAAACAACTAAAAATTAAAATATGTAAGAAAAGATAAAATATCTAAGGCATCCAAACTGCACTTTGGATGCTTTAGAGGTGTGTGGGTATATTAACTGTCATTGTTATAAATCATATCTTTTATACATTTATTTTTCATGGCTAAAACAAAAACAACATATCGGCTTTTATAGATAAATTTAACTCACCAAATTGTTTGCATAGCAGCTTTTAGTGTTTGTTTTGACACGTAGACATGTATTTTGATACGCATTTTATTTCATTATGTAAAATCTATTATATTCTTGCTTAATCTAAAATTCCTTCCTTTAAAGTATATAAAGTTCTTTCAGACCATATGCCCACATGATCTCCTGTTTTCTATCCAAACCAATTTGTGCACATTATCAAAACAACACTCATAACATTTTCAGTCGCCACCTCTGAGGTCCTGCACTCTGTAGAATACAAATATGTTGGTGGCTGTTTGCAGATGTAACAGAATAGACGTAAGATTTCAAAATATACAGACTGACCTTGACATTTTAAGAGTTTATTGCTCTGCCTTTTGGCGCACAGTCTTACAGATAATGAGTTGGTTGCTTAGCAACCTCTATAAACGTTACATCGCACTCACGGTTCGAAAAGTGCATGTTTTGTTATTATAACACATGCAAATTCATTTCTGTCATATTAGAAAAATGGGAACTTCATGCTAGTGTCTGCGTCAAACTCCTCTCATGGTGTTTGAGTGTTAAGATCAAAATATTTTTTGAGGTTTCCACTGGGAGCCATGAAGTATTGATCTGCTGTAAACATCTAATTACATAATTAAAGCGAATTGTATTGTATTGTCTGTTAATTATCTAATTGTTATCGTTTCACTTTTGATTCTAATAATATATCTTTATTATCTAATTATCTTAGAATCTATCTAAGATAGATATAAGTGTGTACGTTTGGTCACTTATGCTACCTCTTTCGTAATTCAAGGAACAGTAGTCTTGCACAAATTGATGAGCTGTATTATATAATTTAATTGGGAATGCTATATTAAAAAAAAAAAAAAACTTTTTTACTCTGTGATTACCTTGTATCTTAGCCTCTGCAGACTGCCCCCTTATTTCAGTTCTTTTGACAGACTTGAATTTTAGCAAATCAGTGCTGACTCATAAATAACTCCACGGGAGTGAGCACAATGATTATCTATATGGCACACATAAACTAGCGCTGCCTACCTATGTTTAGCTTTCAAAAAAGAATGACAAGAGAACAAATCAAATTTGATTATAAAATTAAATTGGAAAGTTGTTTACAATTGCATGCCCTACCTGAATCATGAAAATTTTATTTTGACTAGAGTGTCCCTTTAAAGACTCATCTTGAAAGTAACGAAAATCAAAAGGTGCCAACTGAGAAACAACAAACACACTGAGTACTCCGTGATCTATAACTGCATTGAGAGAAATCGCACAATTTAAAAAAAAAAAAAAATTATAACATTATAAATGTGTGTCTGTTCTTCACACCCTGAACACTGCAAGAAGCTCTCATGCTAAAATTAGCATTTCTAAAATTCTTTGATGGACCTCACAGTACTGACGAGACTTCAGAGAGATTTGGAGAATTAGCTGTACTTTAAAAAATTAAGAAACGTGTGAGATAAGTGCACCATCTGGAACGTTGAAGTTCTCAAGTTCATGACCTAATTGTCACAAATACGATTGGCAAGAAGTAAACAATGTTTGTTTTGGATAACACAAAAAATTCCATTTATCAAGCTGTAGATGCATCTTGAAAGCTCATATTGTGCAGGACCACTGTGAGGGTTTTGGTGAGTGGAACTCAAATGTAGGAATAGATACACATGAAACAAAAAGTCATTTAAAGAACTTTAATAAAAAGAAGAGAAACTGAATCTGATTATTGGCATCAAGTCAGAGAGATTGGCAAACGTAAAAGATCTTGGACTCATTTCTTGGAGATAATCGACAAGCCTAGCCATTTGCATGAGAGGAGAGGGTGGGGCATTTGCTTGTGCAATCATAAAATCCAGCAGCAGACGCTGCATCCATGACCAAAACACAGAAGGACAGGTTCCCTGCCTTGGAAACGTGCCCCCATATATTAATAAATGGGCTCCAAAGCCTAATGGGCCTATTATCAGGATTTAAAGGGACATGAAACCCATTTTTTTTTTCTTTCATGATTTAGATACAGCATATAATTTTGAACAACTTTCTAATTCACTTCTATTATCTAATTTGCTTCATTCTCTTGAAATTATTTGCTGAAAAGCATAGCTAGATAGGCTCAGAAGCTGATGATTGGTGGCTGCACATAGAGGCCTTGTTTGATTGGCTCACCCATGTGCAATGCTATTTTTTCAACAAAGGATATCTAAAGAATTTATCAAATTAGATAATAGAAGTAATTTGAAATCTTGTTTAAAATTGTATTCTTTATCGGAATAAAGAAAGAAAAAAATGGGTTTAATCTCCCTTTAAACTTATTGTTGATTGAAAAAAAATGTGACTAAAAATTATAATCCCAATATTTTTTTTTTCTTAAATATAACGCATAAACTTCTTTACATTAACTTTCCTCTGTATTGAAAGTTTTTTTTATTCTGAATAAAAAAGTTGGAACATTTAACGTACTACAATATGTTTGGCATTGCTCTGCAAAACACAGTTTTCAAAGGTTTTTTTTATTTTTTTATACTTTTCCCCTCCAGATTTGAACAGGATTCCTCTTGTTCTCTGCCTCCGGCAGCAATTCTTTGATATCAGAGGGCAGGTATCAGCTCGGTTCTGTCAACACAAAAGATTTCATATAGGTGAATATTCTGCAGACCTTTGAAAACATTGTTACTTTTAAGGAAGCAGCGAATGCGCTGACGGCCTGGGGAGGATAAAAAAGTTTGGTTAGATTACTAAAACCCCTCATTATCCCTTACTGGTATCAGTCTCTCGGCTCCATTTGATCATAGCTGAAATGCCACAGTCCACAGGGATCTTGCAAATTGGGTCAGCGCTCACTGTTGCATGTGGCACAGCTTTATTAAAGAGACGATAAAGCCTTTTAAATCAGATGTATTTCTTCATAAAATCAGAGCTAGAAATAGTTCTAAGATTTTCATTCCAGCTATAAACCCCCTCGTTAGCTGCACTAAATTCTATAGCCTTGATGAATAACACTGCACAATCATGATAAAACATGGATATATTTATTATTTAGCCCATTGGCTGCCAGAGAGGATGAAAGGACTGTATACCTCTCTACCAGAATGTACCCCTTTTAATGTGTTCCCAATTATTTATTTTACCTGCTGGAGTGTATTAAAGGGACAGTCAACACCAGAATTTTTGTTGTGTAAAAAGATAATCCCTTTATTACCCATTCCCTAGTTTTGCATAACCAACACAGTTCAAATAATACACGTTTTACCTCTGTAATTACCCTGTATCTAAGCCTCTGCAGACTGCCCCCCTTATCTTAGTTCTTTTGACAGACTTGCATTTTAGCCAATCAGTGCTGACACCTAGGTAATTTCATGTGCGTGAGCACAATGTTATCTATATGACACACATGAACTAACGCCCTCTAGTGGTGAAAAACTGTCAAAATGCATTTAGATTAGAGGCGACCTTCAAGGTCTAAGAAATTAGCATATGAGCCTACCTAGGTTTAGCTTTCAACTAAGAATACCAAGAGAACAAAGCTAAATTGGGGATAAAAGTAAATTGAAAGGTTGTTTAAAATTACATGCCCTTTCTGAAACATGAAAGTTTATTTTGGACTTGACTGTTACTTTAAATTGTTTGCAAATAGGTCCTTCACCTTTATTTTTTCATTTGAAATATCTGCTTCTTCTTATAGAAACCATTGTCTATACTGTATGTTTGAATATTACAGCATGTAGGCTATGGCAGCAACAGACATCAACATCCCAGTGGGGGGTGGAGAGCCCAGCCTATGTGACAGGGTGTTCACAAAGCTGCTTTGAATACAATTAACGTATTAGTTGCTTGCCTGCATATAATGTCTTTGAAGGGACATTCAAAACATAAATGTTCTGTTTCATAAGAGAATTTGATTTTAAACAAATGTCATTTGACTTCAAAAGTATTAAACACATACACAAAGTCACACTCCTGGAGCATCCATATTCTGCTACAGATAAGGATACATCCAGTGATTTGCTCATACTCTTGATTTGGTCACCAGATGTATACTTATCTGGAGTGGCACAGGAGCAGAGCTTCGACTATGTATTTAACCTGTTTTAAAAAAACAACAACAGAGTGTTTTTCCCCCCTCTAGAATATCCCTTTAAATTTAGTTAGCTGTATTTAAGAAAAACTGACCTTGATTCAATTACCCAATGCTGGAGAAACTATAAAGCAACTTATTGATTCTGTTATAAACACATTTTTTGATGTGGCTGAAAGTTGGCCAGATCTGTGGCCAGTGAAGGTATTGAGTTTTTGGGAGAATTTAGAGGGAGGGACATTTCTATGCTCAGAGACCTTGAGGCAGATTTTGTTGTCTAATTTGCATTTTGAGCTGGAACAAATTCACTATCAAAAATTGATGCTTTTTTAACCAGAGGTCTGCTGACCCCTAGAGGCACAAAACACTCTGCGCAGGGTCAGCTCTGGGCAAATAACTGGCTGATTTGAAGTCTTTTTTTTTCTTCCCCTGCTGAGAAAAATATAGTCTATTACGTAGGTTGAAACAAATCGGCTCAAGAAACATAATATATTATTCTACAAAGGGAAGGAAATGTAATAGTTATTTATGTTTAATGTCTAATTATTTCATTTCAAGATTTAAATAATGAAGCGTAGTTGTACCAAGCAACACTGCACTAATTCATGTAATGAAAATTACAGAATGTAAGCAAACACATTAGAAGCTATAAACATCCTGTGAATTCAACTAACTGCAAAAAAAAAAAAAAAAAAACATTTAAAATGTGTGTTTATTTAAAGAAAAAATTGTAGTTGTATCATTGCCTTCAATAATGTGTGTCAGAACTATGGGGGCGATATATCAAGCTGAGGCAGACAGGGGCGCACATACGCGCCCCTGTCCGCCGCAGCTCGCCTCTGGCGGGCTGAATACCCCTGGTGGAATTCAGCATTGCACACGAGCGCTATTTTGCACTCGCGTGCAATCCCAGCCTATCATGCGTGGGCAGGAGCTGTCAATCTCCCCAGTCGGACTAGACCGCAGAGATTGTTTTTTGCCACTTTAGAAGTGCCGAAAGGTTAGGAAAGCAGCGGTCTGATGACCGCTGCTTGTTAAATACGGCGTGCAGGTTCTCTTGTGAGAACCTGCAGCCGTAGGGGCTCAAAGGCTGGCGAAAGCCTTTGATAAATCGACCCCTATAGGCAGTGCCTGGACCAGCCCAGTCACATTTTTTTCTTGTATTAAAGGGACAGGAAACCCCAACATTTTCTTTCATGATTTGGATAGAACATACAATTTTAAACAACTTTCTAATTTACTTCTATTATGAAATTTGCTTAATGCTCTTGTTTATCGTTTGCTGAAGGAGCAGCAATGCACTCGTGGCAGCTAACTGAACATATCTAGTCAGCCAATCACAAGAGAGAAATCAGCAGCTAGCTCTCACTACTACAGGATATGTGTGTATTCATTTTTAACAAGTGATACCAAGAGAACGAAGCACATTTGAAAATAGAAATGAATTTAAAAGTGTCTTAAAATGACCGGCTCTATCTCAATCATGTAAGTTTTTTACTTTCCTATTTCTTTAAGGAAAAAAACTATGTTGGCTTGTATACTCATTCCTGTGCCGGTCTGTTGTACAGGGCTCAGTATACCAGCCTCAGCAAGCAGACCTAGTACCTAATGAGTATTTCATTTAGTCTACTGCATGCAGTGCTTCTCCCAAATGTCCCCTTCGCTGCCTGGGAACTGCCAATTTGCGCTGCTGCGCTGCCCATGCAATTTGATAAGCATAACGCTGGGCCTGGTGGTGCTGTAGGTCTATACACTAATTTAAAGGGACATTAAACACTAAATAAATGTTAGATAGAATAATGCATTCATTGAAAAGATTAGTATGAAGTTTCTTTAGTTGTTTACATAGTGACAAAATAAGAGTAAAGTTTTGGTGTCTATCAAACAATGGGAGCTGCCATGTTGTAACTTAGGTTATGTTCTCTGTTGTGGCCAATTAGAGAAAGTTATAAATAGGTCACTGGAGTGTGCAGCCAATGGCTGTGCGGCATATAACAGAATTCTGCACTTTCATTTCTAACAGGAACTGAAAAGTTCATAATTTCAGAATCGAAATATAGAAATAGGGGACAAACTAGATAATGAAAGTATATTGCAGAGTTTTATATATATATACGATTTATCATTTTATATTACCATCTTAAAGTGTTTAATGTCCCTTTAAGATCTAGTTTGGGCCTACTGCTGGCATTAGTGGGAGATCTGATCTGATATCTAATCTGGATATATATTTGGCACGTGAAGGCTGCAGGTGCTTTATTTGTGATCTAAGATCAAATTTGGGCATACAATTTGCATTTGGTAGCTGCAGGGGCAATTTGTAGATCTATTAGCTGTGCGGGGCTGCAGGGCTATATGCTTATCTAATTTGCGCATATTGATCTGCATTAATCAGATGCAAGGGACATAAATGTAATTTGGGATCTTATCTGGACATAAATCTGAGCATGTGGATCCTTCAGGACTTTGTACTGTTCTGAGATCTAATTTTGCATGTATAGGCATGGAGGGGGTTAAAGAGCCATTCACTGTCCTCAGGTCTAGCGTCAGCATACTGCTGTGCATGAGGAAGCTGCAGGGGCATATATACTGTATGAGATCTAATATGGTATTGTAGCTGATTTGAGAGGTTTGAGAATCTTGATATGTGATTGGCTGGAGGTATACATCTGATCTGAGATCTGATTTAAAGGGACAGTATAGTCAAAATTAAACTTTCATGATTCAGATATTACATGCAATTTTTAAACACCTTTTCAATTTACTTTTATAATCAGATTTGCTTTGTTCCCTTGGTATTCTTTGTTGAAAGCTAAACCTAGGTAGGTTCATATGTTAATTTCTAAGCCCTTGAAGGCCACCTCTTATCTTAGTGCATTCGGACAATTTTTCACAACTAGACAGCGCTAGTTCATCAGTGCCATATAGATAACATTGTGCTCACTCCTGTGGATTTACCTGGGAGTCAGCACTGATTGGCTAAAATGCAAGTCTGTCTAAAGAACTGAAATAAGGGGGAATTCTGCAGAGGCTTAGATACAAGGTAATCCCAGAGATAAAACATGATATTAATATAACTGTGTTGGTTATGCAAAACTGGGGAATGGGCAATAAAGGGATTATCTATCTATTTAAACAATAACAATTCTGGAGTAGACTGTCCCTTTAATCGTTTATCTGGCAGTAGGGGACTGTGATCTGAGGTTTCATTTAAGCATATACATGGCATAAAGGAGGCTTATGAGATCATTCATCTGGTTTGAGGTCTACTGAACATATTAGTTGCAAAGCAAAATAACAGTTGGACAGATTGTCATTTCTTTGAACAAACTTTGCCAGCATTAACGCAGAGACAGCTTCTGACTTCGTGTAAACCAACAAACATTTTGTTCTGCTACATGTTTATAACACTGAATATATTAAAGCTCCTACTGCAACGTATGATCTTTATTTAGATTTTCCATTCTTTGTATTTCTTTCTCTTAAAATGTGTATAGAAATTGTCTCCTGTTCTCTGAAAAAAGATTTCATGATTCAGGCAGAGCAGGCAGTTTAAACAACTTTCTAAGTTACTTTTATTATCAAATTGTCTTTGTTCGCTTGGTATCTTTTGTTGACGTATGACACATGGAAATATGCTTAGGATTGTTCGTGTGTCTAGAGCACTATATGGCAGCAGTTTTGCAATAATATTATCCATTTGCAAGAGCACTAGATGACAGCACTATTTACTACCATTTAGTGCTCCAGATACCTACCTAGGTAAAATAATTTTTAAATTGTGTGCTCTGTCTGAATAATAAGATATATTATATTAATAAATAAGAATATTTTGGGGTTTCATATCCCTTAAATGTACGTGTAGGCTTTAGCTGGCTGGGCACAATAAACAGTTTAGTAGTATGTATTAAATATACTTGTCACATCGGTTGTAGTTGCAGCGGTGAGTCAGGCAGCTTATGTATTAGTTTGGCTAGAATGAGAGATGGAGGAGAGATGGTAAGCCTGTCTGAATAGGTGAGTTTTCAAGGAGCGTCTGAAGCTATACAAGGTTGGAGACAGTCTTATGGACCATGGTAGAGAGTTCCAGAGGACAGGAGCAGCACGTGCAAAGTCTTGGTGGCGGGAGTGGGACGTAGAGATAACAGGAGTGGAGAGACGTAGGTCAGAGGTTGATCGAAGAGGACAGGATGGGGAATATTTCAAAATAAGAGAGGAAATATAGTTGGGAGTTAGACTGTTGAGTGCTTTGTAAGTTAGGGTTAGTACATTAAATTGTATTCTGGAGTGTATGGGGAGCCAGTGTAAAGACAGGCAGAACGGAGTCACTGATGTAGGTGGATGAGTCTAGCAGAAGCATTCATAATAGATTGGAGAGAGGAGAGGTGGTGTTTTGGAAAGCCATTTAGAAGTAGATTGCAATAATCAATGCGTGACAAAATGAGGGAATGAATAATTGTTTTTGTAGTTTTTTTGAGTAAGGAAGGGACAAATTCTGGAAATGTTGCATAGCTGTGAACGGCAGGGTTTGGTAAGAGCTTGCATATGTGGGTTGAATATATGTGTCCCAAGACAGCGGACCTGTGGTGAGGTGTTGAAAAAAGAGTCTCCAACAGTCAGAGAAATGTCAGGTGTTGGATGTCTTGAAGAGGGGGGGGAATAAGAAGCAGCTCAGTTTTGGACTGATTGAGTTGGAGGTAGTGTGAAGACACCCAAGAGGAAATTGCAGAGAGGCCAAATGAATGTAGTATTTTTAGGAGGAGAGGATGGTCAACTGTGTCAAAAGCAGCGTTCAAGTCAAGAAGAATTACTAAGGAGTAGTGGCCTTTTGCTTTAGCTGATAACAGGTCATTTGTTACTTTAGCAAAGAGCAGTTTCTGTTAAGTGTTTAGTGCGGAAACCAGATTGTTATGGATCAAGTAAGCAGTTAGTTGTCAGAAATTGAGTTAGACAATTATACACCAGTCACTCCAGTAATTTTGAAGCAAAGGGAAGGAGACTGGTCAATAGTTAGAAGGGGTTGAGGGGTCAAGCGAGGACTTTTTTAGGATTGGTATGATTGACGCATGCTTGAATGTTTCAGGAAATGTGCCAGTGGTGAGAGATTGGTTAAAGACATGAGTTAGTGTAGGTGTTTGTGAAGCAGAGAGAGAGAGAGGGAAGAAGTTGTGAAGGAATAGGGTCAAGTGGGCAGGTTGTGAGATGAGCCAAGGATAGGAGTACAGATACTAATTCCTCTGTTACAGGAGGGAAGTAGCATAGAGTTTTGTTAATAGAAGTTGTGGGTAGGATTGATGAGCTTGAGGGGTGTGAGGTGCAGATCTCTTTTCTAATGGTGTCAATTTTATTTTTGAAGTGATCAGCAATAATTTGAGCAGTGAGATTGGTAGTGGGCAGTGGTGCAGGCGGACGTAGAAGGGAGTTAAAGATTGAGAACAGCTTTCTAGGGTTGGATGTATGAGATGATACAAGAGAGGAGAAATAGACTTGTTTGGTCAGGCTGAGCGCAGAGTTGTAGGACTTAAGGATGAATTTATAATGTCGGAAATCAGCACAGCTGCATGATTTCTTCCACTGCTGCTGAGCAGCCCGTGAACATCGCTGAAGATATCTGGTCTGTTTGGTGTGCCACGGTTGCCGTTGAGTGATTAATGTACGTCGAAGAGTGGAGGGTGCAGCTTTGTCAAGTGTTGATTTTAGTGCCGAATTATACTGTAAAGCCATGAGGTTTGGGCAAGAGAGGGATAATATGTTGGAGAGTAGAGGATTCAGTTAAGTGGAAAAGTCGGTTGGATCCGAGTCATTTAAATTCCTGCAGGGTAGCAGTTTTTTGGGGGCTTGCAAAGATGTAGTAGCTAGAGTAAGAGAGCAATTTAGTAGATGGTGGTCAGAGAGAGGAAAGGGGAAGTTAAGGAAGTTGGAAACGGCACAGAGATTAGTGAAGACTAGGTATATGGAGTTGTCTTCACAGTGGGTTGGAGATGTTTTACACTGGGACAGGCCAAAAGAGGTGGTAAGGGATAGAAGTTTAGAGGCAGCAGACATGTTAGGATTATCAATGGGTATGTTGAAGTCCCCTAAGATGAGAGAAGGGACATTACAAGAGAGAAAATGTGGGAGCAAGCCTTCAAAGTGGTCCAGAAATTGTGATGTTGGGTCAGGGGGCCGATAGGTAACTGCAACACGAAGAGCTACAGGGGAGAAGAGGCGGTTAGCATGAACTTCAAAAGATGAGAAGGAAAGAGAGGGGGGGTGAAGGAATGCAGTGAAAGGTACTGTGTGGAGACAAGAGAATTCCTATTCCTCCTCCTTGTCTCCAGGCCTGGGAGTGTGACTGAAGTGCAGGCCGCCATAGGACTGAGCGGTTACAGCAGTTGTGTTAGAGGAGGAGAGCTGAGTTTTAGTGAGGGCTAACAGGTTAAGTGAACGTGAAATAAATAGGTTGTGAATAGATGTAAGCTTATTGCATACAGAGCGTGCATTCCAAAGTGCACAATTGGGGTGTACTAACAAAGGTGCAGTTAATTAGGTTTGGAGGGTTATATGGGCAAGGTGTATGAGGTGTCATTTGGGGTAGTAAATTGAGGGAAGCAGAGGGTGGACCTAGGTTAGGTGAGACATCCCCAGCTGCAAGAAGAAGAAATATGGTGAGCGAAAGGAGATGGGAATGTTTCTTATGCAAGTGTTTAAGTTTAGAATCAGTGAAGCATGGCTGGCTGAGGGATGTGAGATAGGAATAGAGTTCATGTGTGTTCTAGAAGGGGGAAGGTAGAAAAGAAGGAGAAATATGAGTGCTGTTTGTAAAAGGAAGATCTGTAACTTTAAGGAAAAGGGAGGAACATTTTAATGTAGCATGTTTGCAGTTAATTTAGGGATATTTAAATGCACTTGTTTCTAACTCCTTGTTATAACTCCCTACACTTATGAACTAACACACTCCTTGTTATAACTCCCTACACTTATGAACTAACACACTCCTTGTTATAACTCCCTACACTTATGTACTAACTTCTTGTTATAACCCCCTACACTTATGAACTAACACTCTCCTTGTTATAACTCCCTACACTTATGTACTAACTTCTTGTTATAACCCCCTACACTTATGAACTAACACTCTCCTTGTTATAACTCCCTACACTTATGAACTAACACACTTCTTGTTATAACTCCCTACACTTATGAACTAACACACTCCTTGTTATAACTCCCTACACTTATGAACTAACACACTCCTTGTTATAACTCCCTACACTTATGAACTAACACACTCCTTGTTATAACTCCCTACACTTATGAACTAACACACTCCTTGTTATAACTCCCTACACTTATGAACTAACACACTCCTTGTTATAACTCCCTACACTTAGGTACTAACTCCTTGTTATAACTCCCTACACTTATGAACTAACACACTCCTTGTTATAACTCCCTACACTTATGTACTAACTCCTTGTTATAACTCCCTACACTTATGTACTAACTCCTTGTTATAACTCTCTACACTTATGTACTGTAATAGATGCCTTGGTATGTCCACGGGAGTTTCATGCAGCATACCTGTTTCCTTTGTCTGTTCCTCTTCCAAGAGTCATTACTCGGATCAAACAGGAGTTAAGATCAGTAATATTAATTGCTCCAGCCTAGCTGCAGGACTCACTATGCAGATATAGTGCAGACGTCCTCTTCTCCCCATAGATTCTTCCTCTGAGACAAGACCTGTTGTCTCAAGGTCTTCTTTTCCATCAGGATTTCAAATCTCTAAATTTAATGGAGTGGAGATTGAATTCCTAGTTTTAAAATATAGAGATTTCTCAGATTTGGTCATGGAAACCTTGATGCAGGCCAGAAATCCAGTAAAACAAAAATGTTATCACAAGATTTGGAAGGCATATTTTGAGTGGTGTTCTTCTAGAGGGTTTTCTTGGTGTTCTTTTAGGATTCCTAGAATCCTTCAGTTTTTGAAAGGTTTGCCTTGACAAGGGTTTGTCCGCTAATTTTCTAAAAGGTCAAATTTCTGCTTTTTGTGTTCTTTTTCAAAGGAAGTTGGCTAAACTTTCTGAGGTTTTACTTTTTTCCAGGCATTAGAATTAGGCCAGTTGTGAAAGCTATTTCTCCACCCTGGTATCTTAATCTAGTTTTATCTGTATTACAAGGTTCTTCTTTTGAACCAATGCATTCCATTGATATCTACTGTTTTCTTGGAAAGTACTCTTACTAAAGCAAGCTTTTCAGTAAAGAGAGTTTCTGAGTTGTCAACCTTGTCTTGTGGTTCTCCGATTCTAATTATTCACAAAGAGAAAGCTGTACTTTGTACTAAATATGATTTTCTTCCTAAGGTAGTTTCTACGGAAAATACCTTTCGAGAAATTGTTGTTCCTTCATTTTGTTCAGATCTTGCTAACTCGAAGGGGCCAAATTATAAATCTCAGAATGGAGCTTGATGCCCCGTGTTTCTGGCGAGCCTTTAGGCTTGCTGGAAACACAAGTTATTAAGTAGCGGTCTAAAGACCGCTGCTCCATAGCCTGTCCGCCTGCTCTGAGGAGGCAGACAGTCATCGCCAGAAATCAACCCGTTCGAATACGATCGGTTTATTGACACCCCCTGCTAGCGGCCGATTGGCCGCGAATCTGCAGGAGGCGGCATTGCACCAGCAGTTCACAAGAACTACTGGTGCAATGATAAATGCAGAGAGCGTATGCTGTCGGCATTTATCGATGTGCAGCAAACATGATCCGCAATATCGGATCATGTCCGCTCGCACCTTCTTAAATATGCCCCTAAGTAGTGGCTATTACATAATTGTTATGTAGTCAGCACTTTGAAATTCCCCAAGCTACTAAAGATTTCAGACACACTTCTAGTTTGTTTCTTCACTACTCTGGGATTTGTAAGGGGCAGGAAGCTACTAGGGTAGCGTTGGCCTCTTGACTCAAGTGATTCACAAGGCTTACTTGAAGTTGGGAAAGTTGCCTCCTAAGCGTATTTACAACTCTTTCCACAAGGGCAGTTGCAACATTGTAGGTTTTTAAAGATTATACATCTTTGGAGCAGATTTGCAATGCTGCAACATGGTCTTCTCTGCATATTTTTTTCCAGATTTCATCGCTTTGTTGTTTTTCTTTTAGCAAGCAGCTTTTGGCAGGAAAGAACTTTCGTGTCGGCTAAATAGGAACTGTCAGAAAAATTGTCCCACCCTTTCCAAAACATAGACCATGTGCTTGAGTATTAATTCCATATGTTATGGAGGACTGTGGACCATCATCATTTTATGAAAGAAAACAAAATGTATGCTTATCTGATAAATTATTTTCTTTTGGAGTGAGCATAGTCCACAGGCCCCGCCCGTTTCAATTATTTTGGGCGACAGTTCTTATGACACCTCTACAGACCCTGCTTTGTCTTTCCTACATATATCTTTCTTGTTCTCTGCTCGGCTATATGTTAAACTGAGATGGGAGGTGGAGCAGCGTTGGGCAGCAGGTTTTAAATATATATATATATATATATATATATATATTAATATAAACATATACAAAAAATTTCTTAAGGCCCTGTATAGATAGGGAATCAAGCACTCTTTTTTATAAAAAATAGCTCAAAAGTGTAGCTAAATTAAACAATTGGAATGAATCTCTGACCAGTACAATCACTGAGAACAAAAAATAATTTATTAATAGTACAGAAAGAAGTAAATCCTAACTGTCTAAACATATCAATAGGTCAGTTGTGTACTGGCCTTGGGTATATGTTAGCAACACAAAGTAAAGTATGTTGAACAAACAATATAGTACATGTGGCCAATTAAAACCCTGAAGATGTGCACATCATAATCATAATATTGGCAAAAATACAATCCAAAGACACCTAGTACACTGCTACACCTAAGCTGTACACGGTACCCAAGTCAATACAAGGGATAATTACCGGACAGGTAAATTTTTAGGGATCTAAGTAGTGATAGGTGCTTTGTAAAGATTTCAGGAACAACAATAATGGCAGTATAGCAACAATTACAAAGAATTACATACAAGTATGAAGAATAGCTATTGCAATGGTTATTAGCAATAAGATAGATAGTGAGTTACATGCAAGTATGAAGAATAACTATTGCAATGGTTAATAGCAATAAGATAGATAGTGGAACATAGTAATACATCCTCCATAATGAATTGCCTCAGTACAGCAGTTACATAGAGACACAGCAGTTTACATAGAGATGCCTGCATATATTGAGATAAAATTCTCACAAGAGTGTATTGCTGAAAAAAACAACCAAATCACACCAGGATGAGTTTCCACATATAGCGGTATTGTCTTCAGCCAGACTTTAGCTAAATGGGATAAGTGCTGCCAAAGCTGCATGCGTGTTAGTAAAACATAGTACTTCTTATTGCTGAAGATGTTGTGTGAAAGCAGCAAACAAGCCAAATAAGCGGTGGGAGTCAGTCCAGGCTAACCCCCCATCAAGTGAAAGCAGCTATATTCCTGTGTTAAACCATAAGCATGCACTTATCTGATTCTGGAGGTGTCCACAATTGAGGTCCGCTGTTTGTTACCGGTTGCCTCCTGAAATACTGCCTTGTAATTGAGTCCCATGAAACAGTTTGCTGAGCCAGTTTATATATATATATATATATATATATATATATATATATATATATACATGTTTATATGTGTATATAAACAAAAATGATGTACAAGAAACACTGGATAATAGTAAAACTTAGCTTTTATTGACAATTGCTTAAAAGAACATAAAATAAGGGCAAAAAAGGAGTCAGACTGGCTCAGCTGACTTGTTTTGTACTTCCTACCCTTAGGATACACTCTCCCAGTTACTGAACCATTAGATGCTGCTGGACCGAAGTTTGATGACGTTACCAAAGACCGCTAAGCTATGCGTGCAACTCATCACTAGTCTGTGAAGTGGAGACAGAGCTTTTCCCCAGACATTGCTGGAAACTCTACAGGAGACGTGCTTGGGAAACTTGGGTGAGTGGTCCTTCTTGGGACATTTGTGCATCAAGCTATATTACACTCTTACATATGTTCTGATGGTATATAAATACTTTGATGGTTCTGGTTATATGTGTGAAGGGAATTTTTCACATATGCTTTAAACGCTGACTTGGATTTAAGGATATAATTACCTATAAGTCTGGACATTTAAAACTGGGGCCCAAACATTAGGTCTTTTCTATATGTGTAAATACACATTTTAACAAATAAATAAATATGTATATAAGTCCCCATAGACAGCAATGTAAAGGCACTTTTCAGTGCAGTTTTTTTCTAACACTCCAGACACGCTCACTTTAACCCCTAAAAACTGCTTCATGCAGTTATTATTTAAAAAAAAAAAGCTAATATTTTTTTATTTAAATAAAGGCATTACACACTTTACTTTGGGGCAATTTGGGGACATTTTAAAATTAACCATAGGTAACGGGCACGCGATAAATTACCCCTCCACTTGTAATCTAGCCTTTTGTATGCTAAACTAGAACAGCAAAGTCTACTGTGTTTATATCTTCATAAAGTCAACCACACATGTTGTTGTTTTAGTCTGTCAATTTAAAGGGACAGTCTACACCAGAATATTTATAGGTTTAAAAAAATAGATAATCCCTTTATTTACCATTCCCCAGTTTTGCATAACCAACACTGTTATAGAAATATACTTTTTACCTCTGTGATTACCTTGTATCTAAGTTTCTGCAGACTGCCCCCTAATTTCAGTTCTTTTGACAGACTTGCATTTTAGCCAATCAGTGCAGGCTCCTAGGAACTCCACATGCGTGAGCACAGTGTTATCTATATGAAACACAATAACTAACACCCTCTAGTGGTGAAAAACTGTCAAAATGCCCTGAGCTAAGAGGCGGCCTTCAAGGGCTTTGAAATTAGCATATGAACATCCTAGATTTAGCTTTCAACTAAGAATACCAAGAGAACAAAGCTAAATTGGTGATAGTGAAGTAAATTGGAAAATTGTTGAAAATGACATGCCCTATCTGAATAATGAAAGTTTGTTTTGGACTAGACTGTCCCTTTAAATAAAATTTAAATATGAATGCATATTTTCTGGGTAAGCATGTGTTCTCCAGTCAGTTTTTATGACATAACATAGCTTAAATATAGGTCATAATGAGGTTTTGCAAGTGATTTTGTGTTCAATAGAAACATTTACCTTTTGAATTAGTCTTTTGGAAAATCAAATCCAATGAATTCATGCATGAACAATTAGATTATCTATTAAGCAGTTTTTAAATGGCAACAGAGTTTAATTTTATAGCACTTCGTTTCATGTTTTTATTCTAATAAATGAGCGTTTCATGTCAAAATTGTTTCGATTTTTGTTAAAATAAGCTTTGGAGCTTTGATGTAGAGCGCACAAATGGATTTTATAGACATGCAAGTTCTTTCCTCCGTATTTCATATACTTTTGTTCCATGCTTGGCAACCAATTTTTTTTTTATTTGCTCTAATCATTTCTAAAAGTGTCAGTCAATTTTCAACACGCTCGCTGTTCTGTTGAATGTGACGTGTTTTTCTTTGCAAATGAATAATTCAGTGGGGAAAAAGTACTGCATACAATTTTCCTTTAAAAGCACATACAAGTATAATGTAATAGTAAAGTAATTTAATTCTTTAAAACATTTTAAGAACATTCTTTTTTTGTGAATTAGTAGCTAAAATGAATCCACTATGGGCCTATGTTCTTAAAACTCACCATCATGAAGTGTAGTCATATGGAGAAATCTGTTTAAAATTTAGAAGCCATATTTTTTTTAGCTATACAGTGGTGTATATAGATATATGGAGAATAATCTAGAAAGGAGCCAGAGCTACGTAAAATTGTTGGGGCCAGTGTCTCCCTGGCTTCTGGGTTTGTCGAGCCCTTATCTAAAGGTCTCTGGTCTGGCAAGACTATCAGAGAAGCCTTATCAGTACTGTGAGGTGCCTCAAAGAATTTCAGAAAGGCAAATTTTAGCTTGATATCTGTTCCAAGGTTCTCAATGTGCAGCCAGCAAAATTTTGATCAGCATGTCCTTATTGCTCTAAAGTAAATTAGGGGGATACTGAACCTGGAAATGTACAGCGAGAACATTTAAGACCATCCAATTCATTTTACAATAGAAAAAGCCAGCTTTGAATTATGTTTATTTCAATACAATTTAAACTTTGTAATTTGACATTACATTGTACATTAAATATGATTTCTTTCATGTAATCAGCAAGAGTCCATGAGCTAGTGACGTATGGGATATACATTCCTACCAGGAGGGGCAAAGTTTCCCAAACCTCAAAATGCCTATAAATACACCCCTCACCACACCCACAAATCAGTTTTACAAACTTTGCCTCCCGTGGAGGTGGTGAAGTAAGTTTGTGCTAGATTCTACGTTGATATGCGATTCGCAGCAGGCTGGAGCCTGGTTTTCCTCTCAGTGTGCAGTGAATGTCAGAGGGATGTGAAGAGAGTATTGCCTATTTGAATTTAATGATCTCCTTCTACGGGATCTATTTCATAGGTTCTCTGTTATCGGTCGTAGAGATTCATCTCTTA
>NC_069510.1:18739341-18766841 GCF_027579735.1 Bombina bombina | reverse complement strand
GGAAGGGGTTTTCTTTGGTAATTAACACCCTTTTATAATTAACTGTCTGCTGGACACCTGTTTAATGAATAATTAGACTAACCTGTAGTTAAATTCTTGTTAATTAGGAATTTGTTGTTAGACATTTAGCTTTGCTCCTATAACTTTCATTGGGGTGTATTCTTTTTTTGCAACATGGTCTTGAATGAATTTGTTAGGAAAAATACTATGTTGTTTGTGCTAACAAATCTTGGTTGCAATCAATGGCCTGTATTTATGGGAGTATTATGTAGTATAGTGTCCCAAACACTAACAGGCATACATAAGCTCACTGTGCCTTTTCTCAGCAGGCATGATTAAGGTCATTGTGTCTTTTCTCAGCACCATGCATAAGGTCACTGTGCCTTTTCTCAGTAGGCAAGAACAAGGTCACTGTGCCTTTTCTCAGTAGGCATGCATAAGGTCACTGTGCCTTTTCTCAGTAGGCATGCATAAGGTCACTGTGCCTTTTCTCAATAGGCATGCATAAGGTCACTGTGCCTTCTCTCAGTAGGCATACATACGGTCATTGTGCCTTTTCTCAGTAGGCATGCATAAGGTCACTGTGCCTTTTCTCAGTAGGCATGCATAAGGTCACTGTGCCTTTTCTCAGTAGGCATGCATAAGGTCACTGTACCTTTTCTCAGTAGGCATGCATAAGGTCACTGTGCCTTTTCTCAGTAGGCATGCATAAGGTCACTGTGCCTTTTCTCAGTAGGCATGCATAAGGTCACTGTGCCTTTTCTCAGTAGGCATGCATAAAGTCACTGTGCCTTTTCTCAGTAGGCACGCATAAGGTCTCTGTGCCTTTTCTCAGTAGGCACGCATAAGGTCTCTGTGCCTTTTCTCAGTAGGCATGCATAAGGTCATTGTGTAATTTTTCTGAGTAGGCATGCATAAGGTCACTGTACCTTTTCTCAGTAGGCATACATAAGGTCACTGTGCCTTTTCTCAGTAGGCATGCATAAGGTCACTGTACCTTTTCTCAGTAGGCATGCATAAGGTCACTGTACCTTTTCTCAGTAGGCATGCATAAGGTCACACTGCCTTTTCTCAGTAGGCATGCATAAGGTCACTGTACCTTTTCTCAGTAGGCATGCATAAGGTCACACTGCCTTTTCTCAGTAGGCATGCATAAGGTCACTGTACCTTTTCTCAGTAGGCATGCATAAGGTCACTGTTTCTTTTCTCAGTAGGCATGTATAAGGTCATTGTGTCTTTTTTCAGTAGGCATACATAAGGTCACTGTGCCTTTTTCAGTTGGCATGGATAAGGTCACTGTTTCTTTTCTCAGTAGGCATGGATAAGGTCACTGTTTCTTTTCTCAGTAGACATGGATAAGGTCACTGTTTCTTTTCTCAGTAGGCATGGATAAGGTCACTGTTTCTTTTCTCAGTAGGCATGGATAAGGTCACTGTTTCTTTTCTCAGTAGGCATGCATAAGGTCACTGTACCTTTTCTCAGTAGGCATGCATAAGGTCACTGTGCCTTTTCTCAGTAGGCACGCATAAGGTCTCTGTGCCTTTTCTCAGTAGGCACGCATAAGGTCTCTGTGCCTTTTCTCAGTAGGCATGCATAAGGTCATTGTGTAATTTTTCTGAGTAGGCATGCATAAGGTCACTGTACCTTTTCTCAGTAGGCATACATAAGGTCACTGTGCCTTTTCTCAGTAGGCATGCATAAGGTCACTGTACCTTTTCTCAGTAGGCATGCATAAGGTCACTGTACCTTTTCTCAGTAGGCATGCATAAGGTCACACTGCCTTTTCTCAGTAGGCATGCATAAGGTCACTGTACCTTTTCTCAGTAGGCATGCATAAGGTCACACTGCCTTTTCTCAGTAGGCATGCATAAGGTCACTGTACCTTTTCTCAGTAGGCATGCATAAGGTCACTGTTTCTTTTCTCAGTAGGCATGTATAAGGTCATTGTGTCTTTTTTCAGTAGGCATACATAAGGTCACTGTGCCTTTTTCAGTTGGCATGGATAAGGTCACTGTTTCTTTTCTCAGTAGGCATGGATAAGGTCACTGTTTCTTTTCTCAGTAGACATGGATAAGGTCACTGTTTCTTTTCTCAGTAGACATGGATAAGGTCACTGTTTCTTTTCTCAGTAGGCATGGATAAGGTCACTGTTTCTTTTCTCAGTAGGCATGGATAAGGTCACTGTTTCTTTTCTCAGTAGGCATGCATAAGGTCACTGTGCCTTTTCTCAGTAGGCATGCATAAGGTCACTGTACCTTTTCTCAGTAGGCATGCATTAGGTCACTGTGTCTTTTTTCAGTAGGCATGCATACGGTCATTGTGTATTTTTCTGAGTACGCATGCATAAGGTCACTGTACCTTTTCTCAGTAGGCATGCATAAGGTCACTGTTCCTTTTTCAGTTGGCATGGATAAGGTCACTGTGCCTTTTCTCAGTAGGCATGGATAAGGTCACTGTGCCTTTTCTCAGTAGGCATGGATAAGATCACTGTGCCTTTTCTCAGTAGGCATGGATAAGGTCGCTGTGCCTTTTCTCAGTAGGCATGGATAAGGTCACTGTGCCTTTTCTCAGTAGGCATGGATAAGGTCACTGTGCCTTTTCTCAGTAGGCATGGATAAGATCACTGTGTCTTTTCTCAGTAGGCATGGATAAGGTCACTGTGCCTTTTCTCAGTAGGCATGGATAAGGTCACTGTGCCTTTTCTCAGTTGGCATGGATAAGGTCACTGTGCCTTTTCTCAGTAGGCATGGATAAGATCACTGTGCCTTTTCTCAGTAGGCATGGATAAGGTCACTGTGCCTTTTCTTAGTAGGCATGGATAAGGTCACTGTGCCTTTTCTCAGTAGGCATGGATAAGGTCACTGTGCCTTTTTCAGTTGGCATGGATAAGGTCACTGTTTCTTTTCTCAGTAGGCATGGATAAGGTCACTGTGCCTTTTCTCAGTAAGCATGGATAAGGTCGCTGTGCCTTTTCTCAGTAGGCATGGATAAGGTCACTGTTTCTTCTCTCAGTAGGCATGGATAAGGTCACTGTTTCTTTTCTCAGTAGGCATGGATAAGGTCACTGTGCCTTTTCTCAGTAAGCATGGATAAGGTCGCTGTGCCTTTTCTCAGTAGGCATGGATAAGGTCGCTGTGCCTTTTCTCAGTAGGCATGCATAAGGTCACTGTGCCTTTTCTCAGTAGGGATGGATAAGGTCACTGTGCCTTTTCTCAGTAGGCATGGATAAGGTCACTGTGCCTTTTCTCAGTAGGCATGGATAAGGTCACTGTGCCTTTTTCAGTTGGCATGGATAAGGTCACTGTTTCTTTTCTCAGTAGGCATGGATAAGGTCACTGTGCCTTTTCTCAGTAGGCATGGATAAGGTCGCTGTTTCTTTTCTCAGTAGGCATGGATAAGGTCACTGTGTCTTTTCTCAGTAGGCATGGATAAGGTCACTGTGCCTTTTCTCAGTAGGCATGGATAAGGTCACTGTGCCTTTTTCAGTTGGCATGGATAAGGTCACTGTTTCTTTTCTCAGTAGGCATGGATAAGGTCACTGTGCCTTTTCTCAGTAGGCATGGATAAGGTCGCTGTTTCTTTTCTCAGTAGGCATGGATAAGGTCACTGTGTCTTTTCTCAGTAGGCATGGATAAGGTCGCTGTGCCTTTTCTCAGTAGGCATGGATAAGGTCCCTGTGCCTTTTCTCAGTAGGCATGGATAAGGTCACTGTGCCTTTTCTCAGTAGGCATGGATAAGGTCACTGTGCCTTTTCTCAGTAGGGATGGATAAGGTCACTGTGCCTTTTCTCAGTAGGCATGGATAAGGTCACTGTTTCTTTTCTCAGTAGGCATGGATAAGGTCACTGTTTCTTCTCTCAGTAGGCATGGATAAGGTCACTGTTTCTTTTCTCAGTAGGCATGGATAAGGTCACTGTTTCTTTTCTCAGTAGGCATGGATAAGGTCACTGTTTCTTTTCTCAGTAGGCATGGATAAGGTAACTGTTTCTTCTCTCAGTAGGCATGGATAAGGTCACTGTTTCTTTTCTCAGTAGGCATGGATAAGGTCACTGTTTCTTTTCTCAGTAGGCATGGATAAGCTCACTGTGCCTTTTCTCAGTAGGCATGGATAAGGTCACTGTGCCTTTTTCAGTTGGCATGGATAAGGTCACTGTTTCTTTTCTCAGTAGGCATGGATAAGGTCACTGTGCCTTTTCTCAGTAAGCATGGATAAGGTTGCTGTGCCTTTTCTCAGTAAGCATGGATAAGGTTGCTGTGCCTTTTCTCAGTAGGCATGGATAAGGTCACTGTTTCTTTTCTCAGTAGGCATGGATAAGGTCACTGTTTCTTTTCTCAGTAGGCATGGATAAGGTCACTGTTTCTTTTCTCAGTAGGCATGGATAAGGTCACTGTTTCTTTTCTCAGTAGGCATGGATAAGGTCACTGTGCCTTTTCTCAGTAGGCATGGATAAGGTCACTGTGCCTTTTTCAGTTGGCATGGATAAGGTCACTGTTTCTTTTCTCAGTAGGCATGGATAAGGTCACTGTTTCTTTTCTCAGTAGGCATGGATAAGGTCACTGTGCCTTTTCTCAGTAGGCATGGATAAGGTCACTGTGCCTTTTTCAGTTGGCATGGATAAGGTCACTGTTTCTTTTCTCAGTAGGCATGGATAAGGTCACTGTTTCTTTTCTCAGTAGGCATGGATAAGGTCACTGTGCCTTTTCTCATGCATGCAGAAGGCTATTAGAATGTGCAGAACTTGCAAGCAAAAACCTGCTTTTATTATCTATTGTGCTATGGAATATATGATAATGATTTCATTTTTAATTACAATAAGACATATATTCTAATTTATTGTTGGCCCAGTGTTTTGCTTTTATTGGATACAGTACAAAGCAGAGTTCTGTTTGCAGCAGAGCAGTCACTTATTCACCTCTGTGCTTAATATTCTATAGGGAATGTTCTCAGATACTGTTGCCTTTTTGACTCTTGCGTAAAGCATGGCTGCAGAATTCAATTTTCTGCAAATGTAAATCTCCTTTACTGACATATGTCACAATGAAATAGCAGGGCACATAAAACCTTGTTTAAAACACAGAAAGTACATTTCCTATCTGAACACATTTGCTTGTTGACACACAATATTTTATTTATGTCTGCATCCAATATTTGAATGCCTTAGGTAGCAAAGTACCTGTCTTACTGCCTTAAAATAATAACTTGTTTTTTTAGGTCTTTTGGAAATTGTGAGGTTCATATAAGGGCAAAATACCAAATGGACTGAAATGAACCAAAGATAATGGACCTAATCAGAAACAATTTCAATTAGTGACCTAAATACCTTGCAATTACAAGACTATCACATAGCCTGGAAATAAATTAACAAACCAACCGAAGTGAAAATGTTCTTAATATATTGACTTATTGCTTGATATACTCGATTTTCTTTGGTCAAACCCCCCCCCCCCTCCCCACAGCCTTTATTTGGAGGCACAAGTGTAGACTTTGATAATGGAGTAGACAAAGCTTGCAAAAGTCTCTGCTGAATTAGGGACAGATTTATGGCAGGGTTAGTTTTCTGAAGTCTGCAGTTTACATTTTTATTTTCATTCCATTTGAATTAATTAAATAGTTTTCAAAAGATGAAAACTTACTTTTCATTACTTGGTCCTATATTATATACCTCTTGCTTTAGTGTAAAGATTATCCCACGATCCCTTAAAGGGACACTGTACCCAAATTTTTTCTTTTTTAATTCAGAAAGAGCATGCACTTTAAAGCAACTTTCTAATTTACTCCAATTATCAATTTTTCTTCATTCTCTTGCTATCATTATTTGAAAAAGAAGGCATCTAAGCTTTTTTTGGTTTTAGTACTCTGGACAGCACTTTTTTTATTGGTGGATAAATTTATCCACCAATCAGCAAGGACAACCCAGGTTGTTCACAAAAAATGGGCCGGCATCTAAACTTACATTCTTGCATTTCAAATAAAGATACCAAGAGAATGAAGAAAATTTGATAATAGGAGTAAATTAGAAAGTTGCTTAAAATTTCATGCTCAATCTGAATCACGAAAGAAAAATTTTGGGTACAGTGTCCCTTTAAGAAGCCAAAAAGCAAAGGGCCTGGTTACAAGTGGCCCGCCATTTAGCACTTTTGCTCACACGCAAAAACCGCCAAAAATAAACTTTTAAGCAAGCGTATTACAAGTTAAAAGTAAAATATTTGCGTGTGAGCGAAAGCCGACACTTTCTAACTTGAGGACATAGAATATCACGACCACACTAGCTTATTCTCCAAATAGACTTCAATGTAGAGCGCAAACTGGAACAAAATATAAAACGTATCGCTTTTGTACTAACCTATATTGATAACCCATAGGTAGTTATGAATATTTTATGTTCCAGTGTTCTTTACACAGAAGAAAATTTTATATATGGGTTCTTGCACCCATTCCGGACTGGGGTTAACTGCCTGTGGCTCTGGTGACATCACAGCTTTTTTGGAGTGCTGTTTAGCACCCAGGGCTGGATGTTACTGAGTCACAGGATGTGTACCTGATCCGGTCTTGGAGTGCAGTTCCCTTCCATGTTTTGTATTTTCTATGGGTGATTACAGCCACGTGTGCACCCCTTCTTTGTTCTCAGTTTGTTTAGCTTTGTGAGCTCGCATGATGGTGTGCCTGTGTTAGGGACTCAGGCTAAGGAAAGGACCTTGACGTGGTGCCTGAGCTTTCCCATTTGGCCAGATGTGGTGACTAACCTTTCCAGTTGTGATTTTATCTTAGCTGTGAGCTAGCTGGTGAGTGCTGGGTGTCTCTATGTGTTGTATTACTTTTTATTTGTAATCTCCCTTGGTTCTTGCACCCATTCCAGACTGGGGTTAACTGCCTGTGGCTCTGGTGACATCACAGCTTTTTTGGAGTGCTATTTAGCACCCAGGGCTGGATGTTACTGAGTCACAGTATGTGTACCTGATCCGGTCTTGGAGTGCAGTTCCCTTCCATGTTTTTTTTATATATATATATATACACTAGGCGATCAGTCTATGTTTAAAAAATACAAACCCCCAAGCTAAAGTTACAAAAAATAAAAAAAGTAAAATTGCAGAAAACAATAAACAAAGCTATCCAAAATAAAAAAATAAATAAACCTAAACTAATACCCCTATAAAAATAAAAAATCCCCCCAAAATAAAAACACCCCCTAATCTAATACTAAACTACCAATAGCCCTTTAAAAAGTTCTTCCAGATGGATCCATCATCTTCTATCTTCATCCGGAGTAAAGGCGGCACGGAGCGGAGGTGTGGAGCTGTGTTCCTGATGCCTGGATCCTCGGTGGCGGTGGTCCTCGGTGGCGGCATGGAGGCTCCTCTTCATCAGATGTCTGTCGTAGATTGAAGATTAAATGCATTGTACCGCAATCAATTTGGGGTACCTTGCATTTCTATTAGCTGAAATTTTGAAATCAAAATTTCAGCCAATAGTAATGCAAGTTACCCCAATAAATATGGGGTACCTTGCATTCAATCTTCAGTGTGCGGCGGACGATCGCATGAAGAGGAGCCTCCACGCTGCCGAGGACCGCCGCCGTTGAGGATCCAGGCATCAGGGACGCACCTCTGCTCCACGCTGCCTTCACTCTGAATGAAGATAGAAGATGATGGATCTGTCTGGAAGAAGACCTTCTCCGCCGGACTTCAGGAACAGTGAGTACCTATTTGAGGGCTTAGGTTTAGGCTTTTTAGTTTGAATTTTTGTGGTGTTTTTTTTTTTTTTGCTTTGTTTTTTAGATTAGGGTTTTTTTGGACTTGAAAAAGAGCTGTTTGCCCTTTTAAGGGCAGTAAAAGAGCTGAATGCCCTTTAAGGACAATGGGTTGTTAAGTTTTTTTTTTTAGTGTAAGGTTTTTTTTATTTTGGAGGGTCGGGTGGGTGGGGTTTTTTTACTGTTAAGGGGGACTTAGTATTTTTTAGAGGTAAAAGAGCTGTTTAATTTAGGGCAATGCCCTACAAAAGGCCCTTTTAAGGGCTATTAGTAGTTTAGATTAGGGGGTGTTTTTATTTTGGGGGGATTTTTTATTTTCATAGGGATTAGGTATAATTTTTTTATTTTTTGATAATTTTGTTTATTTTGTTCTGTAATGTTAGATTTTTGTTGTATTTTTTGTAATTTAATGTTAGTTTTTTATTTTAATTGTAATTTAGTAGTTATTTGGGTTAATTTAGGGGGTGCTAGGTTTGGTGGCTTAGTAATTAAATTAGTTATTTGCGTTGTGGGGGGTTTGCGGTATAAGGGTTAATATACTAATTAGGGTTATTGCGATGTGGGGGTTTAGGGGTTAATTAAGTTTATTGCGATGTGGGGCATTGGCGGTTTAAGAGTTAATAGGTTAAATAGGTTTATTGCGATGTGGGGGGTTGGCGGTTTAGGGGTTAATATTTTAATTATGTTATTTGCGGATTAGGGGTTAATAACTTAATATTATTTTGCGATGTGGGGGTTGACAGTTTAGGTGTTTATTAATACTTTGTGCGGGAGGTTAGTTTTTTTTTGTTATACTTCATGCGGTTACGTGTATATATATATATTTATAGGTATATACAGATATATATACAATAAAGAGAACAAATCTTTGCTAGAGATTTGTTCTCTTTATTGTATATTTTACACATTGTGTTAGGGGTACACACTATCATTGGTTTATGCTGCACAATACCACACTTTATAAGCAAACAGATATCTGCATACATAGTTGGTTTAACAAACACTGAACTTAGATATCTTGTCATATTTAGAATTTAAAATAAGATCTGACTGAGCGCTGGTCACTTTCCTTGTTTGCCTCATATACAGATATATATATATATATATATATATATATATATATATATATATATACATATATACTAAATATATCTTTCTATTTAAAAATACATAGAACATTTTCCCTTATGTGAAGAACATTGGAATGTAAAATGTTTACAGTACACAGTAAAACACATTATTAAATATTAAAATGTATTAAAACCTAATTTTCTTGTTGTCAGGTATTTGAGTGTATATATGTGTTTATATGAGTGTGTATATTTATGTATGTATATACATATATATATATACAAACATAAATACACACACATATATATATATATATAAACAAACATAAATGCACACATATATATATATATATATATATATATATATATATATATATACACAAACATAAATACACACACATATATATATATACACAAACATAAATACACATACACATATATATATATATATATATATACACAAACATAAATACACACATATATATATATATATATATACAGTATATATATATATATATATATATATATACATACACATTTATATGTATTTATATATAAATTATAGCCCATTCCATTCATATACCTTGTTATATACCTTTTAAACCTTATAACTATTTTTTAATATTTCTGTGAATAATTTTTATTAGATAGTGTAACTGTTAATTTAAATGTATTTATGTAGTGTTTAATGCAACTTTAACCTTTTAACAACATTAGGATGTTCCACGCCGTCCTAACTGCGCTGGGCTTTAGTGCCGTTACGACGACATGGTATGTCCTAGCCATTTGGCTGTACTAAAGCAAATGGCGCTTCCAGAATAGGATCGCGATCTGGATGGCGTGCCTAGCATCATAGGGATGGACATATTAACCTGGTCATCAAAGGGTTAATCTTAGCCCTAACCCTTTGGACGAGGTCTTCAGTTGCGCCAACCCAACATTGTGGTTGTGTTTACTTTAAACTTGTAATATGTTTGCAAGTTTTTGTGGGCGCTATTTTTTAACAAGCCTCTTGTAATCTAGCCAAAAATCTGTAACCTAGGTTTAAATGATAAATATTGTGTAAATCAGCTATTTGTTTTGCAGCATTTCCAGGTTACA
Source organism: Bombina bombina (assembly GCF_027579735.1). NCBI lineage: Eukaryota > Metazoa > Chordata > Amphibia > Anura > Bombinatoridae > Bombina > Bombina bombina. Next base: position 18,756,923 of record NC_069510.1, on the reverse strand, counting down.
GAATTTCATGCCTCTCCACATTTGCTGGATACTTTCTGGAACGTTGGAGGTTAACGTACATGTGGGCAGGATACCAGATGGTTGGGAGGTGTAGAATTTGATTTTGGCTTCTCTAGGGAATGGGGAACAAAACACAATTTTTACACAAAAAACATTTTTTGAAGGGACAGTAAAGTAAAATAAAACGTTTATGATTCAGATAGAACGTGTGTTTTTAAACAACTTTTTAATTGACTTCTTTTATCTCATTTGCTTTGTTATCTTGGTATTCTGTTTTAAAATTCTTACCTAGGTTTGATCAGGGGGCAGCACTACTACTGGGAGGTAACTGCTCATTGGTGGATGCACATATATGCCTCTGCTCATTGGCTCAATTAATATCCTCAACTTCCAACAGTGCTCCTTCAACAATGGATACAAAGAGAATGAAGCAAACATGAAAACAGAAGTAAATTAGAAAGTTGTTTACTATTGTATGTTCTATATAAAGCATGGAAAAAAACAGTTTGGGGTTCATATCCCTTTAAAGCGTGGCAGGAGGATGACAGTATTCATATGCAAAGACAAGGTGCCCGGAGTCCTTACCTTGCAGAGGCTGAAGATTAATAGTAGTTTAATGGTCTGCTGTCTAATGATAAATGACAAAATGATGTGCTTCTCTAGATAATGTAATCGTTATGTTAAAAATAAGAATTTTGCTCTGATTTGTAGCGGACAGTTAGTCCCAACCTTTTGGCATTATGACATTTCTTAAATGTGTGCAACATGACACCCAAATACTTCCCTAGCTTAAAAATAAAAATGTTATTATATTAATACAGAACTGCAAAAGATTTACATGCAAAATAAATGTTTTATAGATATTTTAAATTGCATGAAAAACTGAGAAATAATGTATGTGTATTGCATTTTTTTTTTTATTGATGATTGATCTTTACTGTCCTTTTAATCACTCTGGCATAAGAGATGGAAGGGAACGGTGGGGTTACCATACGGGGCGCTAGTAGGTAAGGAGAGGAAGAGGATGATTAAATCTCTTTTTCCATCTAAAGGGGAGGGGAGTCCACGGCTTCATTCATTACTAGTGGGAATTAAGAACCTGGCCACCAGGAGGAGGCAAAGACACCCCAGCCAAAGGCTTAAATACCTCCCCCACTCCCCTCATTCCCCAGTCATTATTTGCCTTTCATCTCAGGAGGTGGCAGAGAGGTGCTAGAATATCGGAGGTCTCTTATGAGGGGGTTCTACCCTTTGCTATGGGACAGGAGTTTAAGTAGCCCTTTAAGCTTTTCTTCTTGAGGGCCTGGGTGAACGTTAGAGTCCGGAGATGCAGGGGAAGCTTCCCTTTGCAACACCATCCCGAATCATATTAACAGCTCCTTAGCAATCGGCGTTGACAAGTTTTGCAGATTGCTTTCTTCTCTCAAGTCCATGTCAAGGGCGCTGCTACTACTTGTCACACTTGAAGGGCCGTGATCCTGTTGCACAGCGAAGATTCTGGTAAGATCGTTTCATTTTTACATAATGATAACACAGAAGCAGGGCCATAGTGTGGCGCCTTTATCTTTATAGATATGAGGGGATTATGGAACAGGGGGGGTAGGTGCATGATAAGTTTATTATGTGATCGCTGCGTTATGTGCAAGGACGTGGCTCTGGCATTTTGTGTGGAGCGGACAGGTTCTTTTCCGGGAGTTTTGCACGGTCTTTTTGGGCGTGCTTTCTCATTGGGAGGGGCGGTCCTACCTAGTCATCCTTGTGACCAGGTGGGGCTTCTTCACTTCCGGTCTGATCTGCAATGGAGAAGACGAAGGGTTTCTGAGTCCAGGTCATAGGAGGTGGTGAGTGCCCCGGCCATTGGCGGTTGTAAAGGTGCCTGTTCTAGTCTTTTTTCTAAAAGCTATGGAGGATTATGACACGTTAGAGGGTACTCCCTCTTTATCTAAGTCTTATACCTGTGCTTATTGTGAGGTTTTGGTAGATCAGCCTGCGCAACTGTGTTCCACATGCCTTGAGAAGGCTACGACTTCCAAACATAAGAGAATGTCTAGCACTACTGAGCCATCCACCTCTGAGTGGTCTCTGTCCCAGGAGGTGCATTCCCCAATGGCGTCCCCTATACCACATGCAGCGCCCCAGGGTCCGACTGTTACCCCTTCGGGGGAAATTACTTGGCTGCCGGACTTTGCAGACCAGCTTGAAATGGCAGTCGCTAAGGTGATCCATTCTTTGCCACTCTCTGCATAGAGCTTTTCATAGTGGCCCAACCCAGGATTTGTCTGTCGGGAGCCCCAGAGGGGTGGTACGATGACGATGCCCAATCCGACGCATCAGAAGAGGCCCCTCCGTCATCTAAACCTCCGGCAGTGGAGGAACCAGGTTTTTTGTTTAAAATGGAGAACTTGTGTTTTCTGTTAAAGCAAGTACTGACTACCTTAAAGGTTCCGGAACCCAAGCTCCCAGAGGAGCCCTCCATTCCTAAGTTGGATAAGGTTTATGAGGACAGGGTGGTTACCAAGACCTTCCCGGTTTCTGTCAAGATGGCGAACATTATAAAGAACGAATAAAAGCAATTTGGTTCTTCCTTTGCCCATTCTTCTCAATTTAAAAAGCTTTTCCCCATCCCGGAGCCCCAGCTGGAATTGTGGGGGACCATTCCCAAGGTGGATGGGGCCATCTCCACGCTCGCTAAGTGCACAACAATTCCTTTAGAGTATAGTTCTTCGTTCACAGAGCCTATGGATAAGAAGTTGGAAAACATGTTATGAAAGATGTTTCAACACACGGGCTTGTTTTTCAACCGGCAGCAGCGGTAGCTGGAGCTGCGTCATACTGGTGTGATGCATTATTTGATATGATTGAGGGTGAACCCTCTTTCGAAGAAGTGCAGGAAAAGATTAAGGTCCTAAAGGTGGCTAATTCTTTCATCCATGATGCTAATATGCAAATTATCCGTCTGAATGCCAAGGTATCAGGTTTTTCGGTTCTAGCACGCAGAGCTCTGTGGCTAAAATCTTGGTCAGCGGACATGACCTCTAAGTAGAGGCTGTTGTCTTTGCCTTTCAAGGGCAAGATCCTGTTCGGTCCAGGATTGGACTCTATCATATCCACGGTTACAGGGGGCAAGGGTGCCTTCCTTCCCCAGGATAAGAAGGTGAAACCTAAGGGTGCTAATTTTCGTCCTTTTCGCAGGGATAAAGCACAATACCCTCAGCCCACCGCAAAGGCGGATCAATCCAAGGGTGCCTGGAAGCCTGCTCAAGCTTGGAACAAGTCTAAGCAGCACAAGAAGCCCGCCGAGACTAAGTCTGCATGAAGGGGCGGCCCCCAACTGGTCTGTGGACCGAGTGGGGGGCAGATTGTCTCTGTTCTTAGAAGCCTGGTTGCAGGATGTTCAGGAGCCCTGGGTTCTGGAGGTGGTCGCCTAGGGCTACAGGATAGGGTTAAAGTCCTCTCTGCCCAGGGGCAGATTCCTCATGTCAAACCTGTCTTCAAGGCCAGAAAAAAAGAGAGATCTTTCTGGGTTGTGTGCGGGAACTTTCCACTCTAGGGGGTTATCATTCCAGTACCCCAGGCAGAAAGGGGTCTAGGGTATTACTCCAATTTGTTTGTGGTCCCAAAGAAGGAGGGCACGTTCCACCCGATTCTGGACCTCAAATGTTTAAACAAGTTCCTGTCTGTTCCATCGTTCAAAATGGAAACGATCAGATCCATTCTTCCTCTAGTTCAAGAGGGGCAGTTAATGACCTCTATAGACTTGAGGGATGCCTACCTTCATGTTCCGATTCACAGGGACCATGTGAGGTTCCTCAGATTCGCCTTTCTGGATCAGCATTTCCAGTTCGTGGCCCCCCACTTCGGTCTGGCGATGGCCCCGAGAGTCTTCACCAAGGTCCTGGGGGCCCTTCTAGCAGTAGTCAGATCCCGGGGCATTGTGGTGGCGCCCTACCTGGATGACATTCTGGTTCAGGCACAGTCATCCCATCTAGCAGAGGCCCACACCAGGGTCCTGCTGCAGTTACTTCAATCTCACGGTTAGAAGATCAATCTCGAGAAGCGTTCTCTGGTTCCCAGTACCAGAGTGAAGTTCTTGGGCACGATCATAGACTCCGTTTCCATGAAGATCTTTCTCATGGACAAGCAGCGCATAAAGATGGCGTCTACCTGTCTTGCCCTTCAGTCTACAATGAGACCATCTGTAGCTCAGTGCATGGAAATGATTGGGCTCATGGTCTCCAGCATGGACATCATTCCATTTGCCAGGTTTCATCTCAGACCTCTTCAATTGTGCATGTTGAGACAGTGGAACGGCGATCATTCCGACCTGTCGCAGTCGATATACATGGATGTGCAGACTCGGATTTCCCTCTCCTGGTGGATCCGCCCAGATCGCCTGTCCATGGGGACATCCTTCCGGAGACTGTCCTGGGAGATTGTTACTACGGACGCGAGTCTGGCGGGATGGGGAGCTGTTTTGGGTGCCAGCATAGCACAGGGGAAATGGTCTCGCTTAGAGTCTCTTCTTCCAATAAATATTCTGGAGCAATGAGTGATCTACAACGCTCTGAGGGCGTGGCCTCCTGAAAGACTTCAGCTTTATCAGGTTCCAGATGGACAATATTACCTTGGTGGCTTACATCAACCACCAAGGAGGCACGAGGAGCTCCATGGCAATGAGGGAGGTGTCTCGGATACTGGAGTGGGCGGAGGCCCACAACTGTTTGCTCTCTGTGATCCACATCCCGGGTGTGGACAACTTGGAAGCAGATTTTCTCAGCAGGCAGACTTTTCATCCGGGGGAATGGTCTCTTCACCCCGAAGAGTCTATCAGATGGGGGATGCCGGTGATCCAGGTTGAACCGCAAGCTTCCCCCGATACGGATCGAGGCAAGGGATTCCCAGGCGGAGCTAATAGACGCATTGGTGATGCCTTGGGGGTTCGGTCTGGTATACATTTTTCCTCGGTTGCCACTTCTTCCTTGTGTAGTGGCACGTATAAAGCAGGAAAGAGCGTCATCCTTTCTGATTGCTCCTTCGTGGCCGAGGAGGACGTGCTTTTCGGATCTGGTGGGGATATCCTCTCTGCTGTGGAGGTTACCCTGTCGCAGGGATCTGCTGGAACAGGGTCCTTTTCAACATCAAAATCTCGTTTCTCTGAGGCTGACTGCATGGGGATTGAACTCTTAGTCTTGGCGAAAAGGAGTTTTGCAGAAAATGTGATTGACACTCTGATTCAGGCAAGAAAGCCGGTCACTCGTCGCATCTATCATAAGGTGTGGAGAACTCTCTTGTCTTGGTGTAAGACTCATGGCTACCCTTTGCACATGGTGATGGTGTCCATTAATTTTGTCCTTTCTTCAAGAGGGTTTGGAGAAGGGTCTCGCTGCTAGTTCCCTAAAAGGGCAAATTTCCGCTTTATCTGTCCTATTACACAGGAGACTCGCTGATCTCTCTGACATCCAATCTTTTGTTCAGGCTTTGTCTCGAATCAGGCCTGTCTTTAAGCAGTCTGCTCCCCCGTGGAGCTTAAACTTGGTACTTAAGCTCTTGCAGAAGGTTCCGTTTGAACCCATGCATTCTCTTGAAAAAAAAATTCTGTCATGGAAGATTCTCTTTCTGTTTGCCATTGCATCGGCATGCAGAGTTTCTGAGCTGACGGCCTTGCAATTTGAGCCCCCTTATCTGGTGTTTCATGCTGATAAGGCTGTTCTTCACACCGGCTTGGGGTTTCTCCCCAAGGTGGTGTCTAACCGTAACATCAATCAAGAGATAGTCGTTCCTTCATTATGTCCTTATCCTGTTTCTCCTAAGGAGAGGCTGCTTCATAATCTGGACGTGGTCCGTGCCTTGAAATTCTATCTTCAGACCACTAAGGATTTCAGATAATCTAACTCTCTTTTTGTTGTGTATTCTGGGAAGTGCAGGGATCAGAGAGCTTCTGCTACTTCCTTGTCCTTTTGGCTGAGGAGCCTGATCCACTTGGTCTATGAGACAGCGGGACATAAGCCTCCTCAGAGGATTACGGCTCATTCCACTAGAGCTGTAGCTTCATCTTGGGCCTTCAAGAATGAGGCTTCTTTGAAGCAGATTTGCAAGGCGGCTACCTGGTCCTCCTTGCATACCTTCACTAAGTTTTACAAATTTGACATTTTTGCTTCTGCAGAGGCTGTTTTTGGGAGAAAGGTTTTACAGCCTGTGGTGCCCTCAGATTAAGGGTCCGCCTTTTTACCCTTCCGGTTTCATTCAGTGTCCTCTAGAGCTTGGGTGTATGTTCCCACTAGTAATGAATGAAGCTGTGGACTCTCCTCCCCTTTAGATGGAAAATATAAATGATCTGATATCCAATCTGAATATGACTATTTTTTTACTACTTGTTCTCCTTGTCTTTTATCCAGTTATTTATCCATGAACTAACATTTTCAGCTATTCCCAGTCCCTTAATTTTGTGCATTAATCTCTCATGTGGCGCTGTATCAAACGCCTTTGCAAAATCCAAGTATATCCCATCAACTGATTCCCCTTTATCTATATTTTTACTTACTTCCTCATAGAATCTAATTGGATTATTTTGGTATGATCTGATAAAACCATGCTGATTTGAACTCATAATCTTGTTTACACGAATATGCTCATCAAAATAATCTGTTATAATCCCTTCAAGTATCTTCCCCACTATTGATGTCAGACTAACTGGTCTATAGCTTCCTGGATCAGCGCTGCTTCCCTTTTTAAAAAGTGGCACCACGTCAGCTTTACGCCAGTCCTGGGGTACCATGCCTGAGGATAATGAGTCTTGAAAAATTAAGAGTAGAGGTTTGGCTATAACAGTGCTGAGTGCCTGTAAAACCCTTGGGTGTATCCATCTGGGTCTGGAGTTTTATTTACCTTAATATTGTACAGTGTTTTCCTGATAACCCAGTTAATGGTATGGGCTTGTATGTTCTAATTTGTTCCAATGTATCCTCCACTGGTTCCTCTCTTGTGCATGTTAATAAATGAGGGCTAGAGTTTGAGTTGCAGGTTGGTTTTTAGGGAGTGGTGGGGGGGGTGATTACGATTTCCATTAGTTTTTGTAACGCCCCTAAAACTTAAGTGCCAGTTGCCCTGAATTTTCAATGTACTAACTTGTTTACACTTCCAGTGATCTATGCAGAGCAAAGGAGTGAGTAGAAGGTAGAAGTTGAAAGAGGAAGAAGGGTGGATTTAAAGAGACATGAAACTCAAAAAATGTCTTTCATGATTTAGTTAGAGAATACAATTTCCAGTTTACTTGTATTATCAAATTTGCTACATTCTCTTGCTATCATTTGTTGAAGGAGCAGCAATGCACTACTGGTTTCTAACTGAACACATGGGTAAGCCAATGACAATCGGTATATATATATGCAGCCACCAATCAGCAGCTAGAGCCTAGGTACTTTGCTGCTCCTGAGCTTACCTAGATAAACCTTTCAGCAAACGATAACAAGAGAAGGAAGCAAATTAAATAATAGAAGTCAATTGTAAAGTTGTTTAAAATTGTATGCTCTGTCTAAATCATGAATGTCTAATTATGACTTTACTGTCCCTTTAAAGATGAATAAAATCAAGAAAAGGTAGTAACAGATAAGGTATCTCAACAGTACCTCCTGCAACTCTGACATTTTGTTTTAGGATAAATGTTGTTTTTTCTGTTAATTCTGTTAATTTTTTGCACCAACTAATGACTGTTTCAATTTGATGTATTTCTTTTTTGTTTGTTTTTATTCTATTTGTTACTGCGTATCGCCTGATTCTGCATGCAATATTCTCTTGTTTCTTTCCTTTCCCCAGCTAGTGTTTGTGTTAGCAATGCACACCGGTGTATTTAGATAAAATGTCGTAGCCCAATAAATGTAACAAAATAAAAACAGGCTGTTCTTGTATAGTAAATCTGTATGTAGTGCTGTAAGTTGTGACACAATATTATGTCCTGGCACACTATAGAATTTCTAACAACCTTTTGAAATTACTCCGAGATATGCTCCAAAGACTTTTATTGCCTAGTTTTGATCATTGGTTCTTGGCTGCATTTTATTCCTTTGTTTGTTATGAGCCTCTAAAGTGTCTTGTTACTGAAAAACCAATTCAAATGTGTGATTCTACCTTTCTTTCCATGGTAATCGAGCACACTTTCTTTGCTTTAATAAAAATGTCTCTCTCTATTTTTCACTTGTGTGGCATTTGTCAACTTCAGCCAAGGAAAGGATTCCCAAAGGAAGTTCTTTTTTTAAAACTTACTATCCACTGAAGTCTTCTAGGGCAGCAATTTAAATTAATGCTTTGGATTTTATCTCTGGGGCTCAGTCCAAGGTGCAACATTTTATCCAGTAATTACACGAGTCAGAAAGGAGCACGGCAGCATTAAAAGACGCATAAAAGTCAAAATGAAACTCTATCTTTTTGATTGAAGTAGAGCACCACATTTTAAGACAATTCACTTCTCTTATCAAATTGTTCTCTCTGTATCTTTTGTTGAATAGCATATGTACATATGCTCAGTAGCAGAAATGCTATAACAAGTAATATTAAATCATTTTAGACAGGCCTAAGGAACACCCCTGTTCAGTCTCCTTGCTAAGACTGCAAGATTGATTTTAGAATAGAAAAACCAAGTTTGCTTTCTATTGTGTTCTTTAGCTTGCTTTGTAATTGCATTGCATATTGAATTTGATATTTGTTTTTTAAATAGTCATTTTAGTGCATTTATTTTACTGAGCACTTAATTGTATGTGTCTCTACTTTCTGTATATAAATGTTGGGTACGTCCCTTAGCAATATACACAGTTCTTAAAGTCTTCCATAGAATTGTTATTGTTTTAACATATAGACAATCCCTTTATTACTCATTCCCCAGTTTTGCATAACCAACACAGTTATATTAATGTACTTTTTACCTATGTGATTACCTTGTATCTAGGAACCTTCTTCCAGCCCCCTGATCACATGACTGTGACTGTTTATTATCTATTGTCTTAAATTTAGCATTGTTTTGTGCTAGATCTTAAATAACTTTCTGTGCCTGAACACAGTGTTATCTATATGGCCCACGTGTACTTTCTGTCTCTTTGTGTTGAAAAGAGATTTAAAAAGCCTGTGATAAGAGGCAGCCCTCAAAGGCTTAGAAATTAGCATATGAGCCTACCTAGGTTTAGTTTAAACTAAGAATACCAAGAGAAAAAAGCAAATTTGATGATAAAAGTAAATTGGAAAGTTGATTCAAATTAAAAGTCCTATCTGAATAATGAAAGTATAATTTATACTAGACTGTCCCTTTAAGGTAAAATTTGCCTTTAATGGACACCTTATCTAATTTTAGTGCCTTCATACTCTGGTGAAGCCATCTTTTTATTTTTCTGATTTCACAACTATCTCTCTTGATGCAAAAAAAAATAATAATTAACAAACAGTTGTGTGTGTGTGTGTGTATATATATATATATACAGGGAGTGCAGAATTATTAGGCAAGTTGTATTTTTGAGGATTAATTTTATTATTGAACAACAACCATGTTCTCAATGAACCCAAAAAACTCATTAATATCAAAGCTGAATATTTTTGAAAGTAGTTTTTAGTTTGTTTTTAGTTTTAGCTATTTTAGGGGGATATCTGTGTGTGCAGGTGACTATTACTGTGCATAATTATTAGGCAACTTAACAAAAAACAAATATATACCGATTTCAATTATTTATTTTTTACCAGTGAAACCAATATAACATCTCAACATTCACAAATATACATTTCTGACATTCAAAAACAAAACAAAAACAAATCAGTGACCAATATAGCCACCTTTCTTTGCAAGGACACTCAAAAGCCTGCCATCCATGGATTCTGTCAGTGTTTTGATCTGTTCACCATCAACATTGTGTGCAGCAGCAACCACAGCCTCCCAGACACTGTTCAGAGAGGTGTACTGTTTTCCCTCCTTGTAAATCTCACATTTGATGATGGACCACAGGTTCTCAATGGGGTTCAGATCAGGTGAACAAGGAGGCCATGTCATTAGATTTTCTTCTTTTATACCCTTTCTTGCCAGCCACGCTGTGGAGTACTTGGACGTGTGTGATGGAGCATTGTCCTGCATGAAAATCATGTTTTTCTTGAAGGATGCAGACTTCTTCCTGTACCACTGCTTGAAGAAGGTGTCTTCCAGAAACTGGCAGTAGGACTGGGAGTTGAGCTTGACTCCATCCTCAACCCGAAAAGGCCCCACAAGCTCATCTTTGATGATACCAGCCCAAACCAGTACTCCACCTCCACCTTGCTGGCGTCTGAGTCGGACTGGAGCTCTCTGCCCTTTACCAATCCAGCCACGGGCCCATCCATCTGGCCCATCAAGACTCACTCTCATTTAATCAGTCCATAAAACCTTAGAAAAATCAGTCTTGAGATATTTCTTGGCCCAGTCTTGACGTTTCAGCTTGTGTGTCTTGTTCAGTGGTGGTCGTCTTTCAGCCTTTCTTACCTTGGCCATGTCTCTGAGTATTGCACACCTTGTGCTTTTGGGCACTCCAGTGATGTTGCAGCTCTGAAATATGGCCAAACTGGTGGAAAGTGGCATCTTGGCAGCTGCACGCTTGACTTTTCTCAGTTCATGGGCAGTTATTTTGCGCCTTGGTTTTTCCACACGCTTCTTGCGACCCTGTTGACTATTTTGAATGAAACGCTTGATTGTTCGATGATCACGCTTCAGAAGCTTTGCAATTTTAAGAGTGCTGCATCCCTCTGCAAGATATCTCACTATTTTTGACTTTTCTGAGCCTGTCAAGTCCTTCTTTTGACCCATTTTGCCAAAGGAAAGGAAGTTGCCTAATAATTATGCACACCTGATATAGGGTGTTGATGTCATTAGACCACACCCCTTCTCATTACAGATATGCACATCACCTAATATGCTTAATTGGTAGTAGGCTTTCGAGCCTATACAGCTTGGAGTAAGACAACATGCATAAAGAGGATGATGTGGTCAAAATACTCATTTGCCTAATAATTCTGCACTCCCTGTATATATATATATATATGTGTGTGTGTGTTGTGATGCCATAGTTTGAGTTGAGGATGGCTTTCATTAAAAATTCAATTTTTCAAATGCTCATATCTTTAGAATGGAATTATATATCTTCCTGCAATTTGGCAGTTGGATCCAGACTGAAAATCACTACAAAAGTGAAATTTTTTAAATGATTCGGTAAAGCAGTTTTTGAGATATTTGAGATTAAAAAAACAGGTAAGAGTTGACAAATTTCATAGAATTAACATTGAAGATGAAGACGCGTTTATCTGAGAATCTGCTGCATGTATTTTTTTTGGCATTTGATTCGATCATGGGGTGAGGGTCTGCTGTTACATTGGTTGAAATTTTGTGTGATTTGTAGTTTTTGAGAGGTTTTGATTTGTTTTAAATAAAATTCAAGATGGCTACATGAGCACATTTTTGCGAGTGCATGTATTGCTTTTGTAAACGCTAATTCTGTGTGCCTGGTAAGTTTAGGGTGAGAGCGGTTTGTGTTAGAAATTTGAGTTTTGAATTGCTCATATCTTTGGAGTGGAATGACTTGATATCTTGCTGAAATCAGCAGAAAACTGGAAAATGACAGGTGATTTGGTTAAATAGTTTTTGAGATTTTCAACAGGGGTATGAGTTGAAAATTCTATAGAAATATTGGAGATACAGAATAGTTTATCTAAGAAACGGATGCATGGATTTATTTCAAACTTGGTATTTAAATAGATCGTGTGGTGAGGGTCTGTCATTACATTGGGTGAAAGTTTGTATGATTACTAGTTTGTTTAGATATTTAGAGTTCATTTAAACTAAAGTCAAGATAGCCCATAAGCACATTTTTTCGCATGGATGTTATATTTATTTTATAAATTATATACACACAGCTCCCTGTCACTTTCTCAACCATAACAATTAGATCTTATTAGATATTTTGTGACACAGGTGGGTAGGGTGATGCTAGATCAGTATAGTACCAAATATATATTTTATTAACTTTTTTAACTAAATAAATATATAGTGGGTATTTATTATATTTCTGATAGAAAACAGGTTAAAGGTATGTTTAATATTGTTTTCATTGTTACTATCTTTTAAGCGCTAGACAGTGATATATTGCTAATAGAAATGACTGCAAATTTTTTATTTTAATTGATTTTTTGAGTTTTACTTAAACTGTACTAGGGGAGTGTTCATTATTTCCTGTTATAGATGCACAATAAGTACTAAACTTCTACTGGAAGGATCTATGAAGATTGATGTCATAAAATATGTGCAATGAGACGAGTTGGATTACTGCAAAGTGAACAGACTGGTTAACAAGAAATGAAACTTTCACAGATAACAGGTATCAGCAATTATATGTTTAAATGTATCAGTTGTCTTAACAGAATGATATATAGTGGGCGATTTATCAAGCTCTGTACGGAGCTTGATGCACCATGTTTTTCGGGCGAGCCTTCAGGCTCACCGGAAACAGAAGTTATAAAGCGGTGGTCTAAAGACCGCTGCTCGATAACTTGTCCGCCTGCTCTGAATACGATCGGGTTGATTGACATCCCCTGCAGGGGGCGGCATTGCACCAGCAGTTCACAAGAACTGCTGGTGCAAAGATAAATGCTGACAGCGTATGCTGTCGGCATTTATTGATATGCAGCGGACATGATACTCTACATCGTATCATGTCCGCTCGCACATTAATCAATATACGCTATAGGGTGGTCTTGAGAGTTTGCAACTGAGAATTATGGAAGAAAATAATATTTAGTTTTTTGTTTAGTTTTATTTATTTTTTGTATTTTTTTTTAGCAATACAGCATCGTTAGTATAATATATTTTTTAATTTATAAAAACTAGGGAATTAATTGTCAAAAAACTTATATTAATGCAAAGGGGCCGATTTATCAATGTGTGGGCGGACATGATGCACTGTAGATGATTGCTGTCTGCCGCCTCAAGTGTCGGACGAGTTAAGGAGCAGCATTGACTGCTTGATAAATCGGCCCCATAGAGTATAAGTTGTTAATCAAAGGTTAAAAAGCAAGGAAATTCCCAACTATTCGGGGCACTCAATGCGGCACAAATCTGTTCACTAAGGTTTCCTTTAACTTGTTGAAGGTTTCATAAATGGGCCAGAAGTAAGTAGATTAGTTTACAATTCCCAAACAATCTAACTAAAGTTGGGATGCAAGTATGCAGAAGTGTGGCTGTACAGGCTAAGGCCAGCTATGCTCATAATACAAAGGAGCCAGAATCAGGCCGGGGTCAGGGTCAGTTTAAAATCTGGAGACAAACATTGGGTCAGTAAAGAAGATCAAGCAAGAAATCAGCAGGAAAAAAACTGTGTGTTAAGGGCAAAGCCTGGTCAAACTATTCAACTGGTAAAAAGAACACATAAGCGAACCGTGCACCTGTGTATCCTCCCCTTGTTTCTGAAGCTTCTGTGACAGTCTCACCAACAGTACCCGCTGAGTATGCTTTACCTGCTAAGTATGCTGTACCTGCTGAGGGTCCTATGTCTACTATACCAGCAACAGCCTTCCTCACGCCAGCTGTGCCTACTGTACCTACCAGGTATTCTGTGACAGTCTCACCAACAGTACCCGCTGAGTATGCTGTACCTGCTGAGTATGCTGTACCTGTTGAGTATGCTGTACCTGTTGAGTATGCTGTACCTGTTGAGTATGCTGTACCTGCTGAGTATGCTGTATCTGCTGAGTATCGTGTACCTGCTGAGTATCGTGTACCTGCTGAGTATCGTGTACCTGCTGAGTATCGTGTACCTGCTGAGTATTGTGTACCTGCTGAGTATGCTGTACCTGCTGAGTATGCTGTACCTGCTGAGTATCGTGTACCTGCTGAGTATTGTGTACCTGCTGAGTATTGTGTACCTGCTGAGTATCGTGTACCTGCTGAGTATCCTGTACCTGCTGAGTATGCTGTACCTGCTGAGTATGCTGTACCTGCTGAGTATCGTGTACCTGCTGAGTATGCTGTACCTGCTGAGTATTGTGTACCTGCTGAGTATGCTGTACCTGCTGAGTATGCTGTACCTGCTGAGTATCGTGTACCTGCTGAGTATCATGTACCTGCTGAGTATCATGTACCTGCTGAGTATGCTGTACCTGCTGAGTATCCTGTACCTGCTGAGTATGCTGTACCTGCTGAGTATGCTGTACCTGCTGAGTATGCTGTACCTGCTGAGTATCGTGTACCTGCTGAGTATGCTATACCTGCTGAGTATGCTATACCTGCTGAGTATCGTGTACCTGCTGAGTATCGTGTACCTGCTGAGTATGCTGTACCTGCTGAGTATCGTGTACCTGCTGAGTATCGTGTACCTGCTGAGTATCGTGTACCTGCTTAGTATGCTGTACCTGCTGAGTATGCTGTACCTGCTGAGTATCGTGTACCTGCTTAGTATCGTGTACCTGCTGAGTATGCTGTACCTGCTGAGTATGCTGTACCTGCTGAGTATGCTGTACCTGCTGAGTATGCTGTACCTGCTGAGTATCGTGTACCTGCTGAGTATCGTGTACCTGCTTAGTATGCTGTACCTGCTGAGTATGCTGTACCTGCTGAGTATGCTGTACCTGCTGAGTATCGTGTACCTGCTGAGTATCGTGTACCTGCTTAGTATCGTGTACCTGCTGAGTATGCTGTACCTGCTGAGTATGCTGTACCTGCTGAGTATGCTGTACCTGCTGAGTATGCTATACCTGCTGAGTATCGTGTACCTGCTGAGTATCCTGTACCTGCTGAGTATGCTATACCTGCTGAGTATGCTGTACCTGCTGAGTGTCCTATGTCTACTATACCAGCAACAGCCTTCCTCAAGCCAGCTGTGCCTACTGTACCTACCTGGTATTATGTGACAGTCTCACCAACAGTACCCGCTAGGTATCCTGTTCCTGCTGAGTATGCTGTACCTGCTATACCAGTGACAGCTTTAGTCAAACCATCCATACCTGCTATACCTACCGGGTATCCCGTGACAGTCTCACCCTCCACACCATTGGCTGTATTGTACAATTTATACTGTACTTTGTTACTGCAACCTACTTAAGTATTATGAACTTTGTATAGGACTTTAGTCAAACTTCTAACTTGCTGTGTCTGATCTTCAATTGGAACTACCAACTGTTCTTTTGCTTATCATTCAGCAAAGCCTTTAAAAGACTTTTTGTTGTTCAGTGTATCTGTTCCTGCATTCTGAGTTCCCCTATAAAAACCTGTTCATGAAGGTGTTATCTTGTAAACAGTCTCTTAGGTAGATACAAAGTAGGAAAGCAGCAGGTTCATGAATTAAAGAATGTATTAAAAACCAGTATATATAATATACTCACAAACATATTTTAGAGCATCAAAGAACCATTTTGTAGCTGTCAGAGGTCTTTGTGCAATACGTTAGTATTACCGCAGCATCGGTTCTGTAATCCTCCCAGGTTAACAGCAATGGGAATAATCCATCTTTTTGTTTATTGGTCCCAATTTCCCAGGATATTTAAGATAAATAACTGCAATTGCTTCTGAGCCGTAGAAGCATTTCACTCTGCTTGCAATGTATTTAACTTCTGAGATGAGTAAACAAAACCTGAACGGAATACTCTATACCAAAACGCCCCAATGGACAAGTTTCCATGTAATACCTAGTTTAATTGGTTATTTAAATAAAACATTTATCTGATATCCAATGCTACATTTAACCCAATAGCACTGGAGACTGAAATCGGATTTTTGCTTTTTCACCTCATTACCGCATCTGGTTTTGCGTTTCCCTTATTGCGACTAGAGGATTTGATTATAATTCTCTATTTTATAACTCTTGGATTGCCATATGCAATTTACATAATGCATGATTTATTTGCTGAAAAGTTCTATTCTTAATTCAAAGAGCAAGCGGCAAATCTAATCTTAAAGAAAGACCTGCTTGTTTATGCTCCAAATAATGCGTATATTTCTTCCTGATTGTTAAGGTTGGACCCCTCTGGAATTTACTTGTTACCTGGTAGCCAGATCTATCATTCTATTATTAATGGAAGTCATAGTTTAAGTTTTCTGATTCAGACAGAGCATACAATATTTAAAAAAAAACAATTATTTCTCTTTCTTTGTGCCACTTATTATTAGCTACATTCTATGTGCGAATACCAAGGTCGGCTCAGGAATGCGAAGATGTCTTGATCACTATGGGCCCCATTTATCAAGCGGCGAAAGCAGCTTGGGGCCCCAGCATTTTAAGCTTGCCTGAAACCCTAACGAAGTAGAAGCTGTCTTAAGACCACTGCTTAACCTCTCCGCTAACCTAAAATGTGGTGAAGTGAAATTGACAGCCCCTGCTCTCAGCCCATTGGCTGTTAGCAAGTAGGGGGGGGACATTGCACAATCAACAGCTTGTGCAATATTAAATAAGGGGCATTGTATCACGTCCACCGGCCTTTGGTAAATGGAGCCATTTACGTGTAACATTGTTTCAAACATTGTTCTTGATAACTCCCATAATTTTCAGTCTCCTTTCCCCACCGCTAATGACTGGTAAAGGCGGAGAATCATAGAAAAAATCAAATAGAATTCCACTGCTTTCCAGGCTGCGCAGATGTCAATATCTTGTAGATATGTTTTCTTTGTGTTTTTACATTTAATTCATGGTTTTGACATGCTCAGTATTTTTTTTATTTTTGGTACTATTCAATTGTCTTCAAAAAGGTCAGTCACCATTTTTGCAATGGGCATCGCCATCTTGTTTTTTGAGTCCTAACGTGGTGATTGGTGTCTGTTATTGTAATCATTTATCTGATATTGTAACGGGAAGTGAAACTTACCAAAGCAGGAACGAAACCCTGTGGCAGAGAACAATAAATAGACAAAGTTCAAGGGGTCGCAACAGGCAAGGGTTGAAGCAGAGATCAACGTCGGGAGTATCCGAGGTCACGGCAGGCAGCAAAGAAGCAATGTCAATAACAAGCTAAAGATCAAAAGCCAGGGAAATCCAGAATACAAGGTAAGGAGACAGGATAAGTGCTTAGTCTTTGAGAAATCAGCCAGCAGAATAACTCAGCAATGAGTGAGAGGGCTGTCCAGGCTTTAAACCCTGCAATGACCAGGAATGCCCCCGTTGCTCAGGTAACGCAGGTGCATCAGTCACCTGAGCACCTATGGGAGACAAGTGTGTAGCCACAGAACAATCCCCCTGTCTGTCAGGAGCCGGGAACGTGCCGTGCACGTCAGTCGCGAACGCACAGCTGCGCAAACACCCGTGAACGCCATGTCAGTCATGGGGGGTGCCGTGACCGCACCCGCCGAGCCCCCCATCTGTGCCCAGGTAAGAGGGTACCCCTGGTACCAAGACAGATATATGTTATTTATCAATCTGTGAGTGTTAGACATTTATCAAATGCCTTTGGCTGCTGGGTTCAATGTTTTCATTTGTTTGTCATTATTTAGTTTATAGCTTTGTGATCACTGAAATCTGTGCTGTCCATGCATCATAGAGGTGACTTTTCTGATATAAGATCCTATATTTTCCAAATATTAGAATGGTGTTATCTTTTGTAATGTG